>NC_056747.1:1157440689-1157644545 GCF_019279795.1 Protopterus annectens | reverse complement strand
ACATTATCCAAGTACCCTAGGTGAAAAAGGCTCCATGGACCCTCCCCCTGCTACATGCTGCCCATCCCATCCTGGTCTACACACATTATCCAAGTACCCTAGGTGAAAAGGCTCCATGGACCCTCCCCCTGCTACATGCTGCCCATCCCATCCTGGTCTACACACATTATCCAAGTACCCTAGGAGAAATAGGCTCCATGGACCCTCCTTCATCTACATGCTGCCCATCCCATCCTGGTCTACACACATTATCCAAGTACCCTAGGTGAAAAAGGCTCCATGGACCCTCCCCCTGCTACATGCTGCCCATCCCATCCTGGTCTACACACATTATCCATGTATCCAAGGTGAAAAAGCCTCCTTGGACCCTCCCCCTGCTACATGCTGCCCATCCCATCCTGGTCTACACACATTATCCAAGTACCCTAGGTGAAAAAGGCTCCATGGACCCTCCCCCTGCTACATGCTGCCCATCCCATCCTGGTCTACACACATTATCCAAGTACCCTAGGTGAAAAAGGCTCCATGGACCCTCCCCTGCTACATGCTGCCCATCCCATCCTGGTCTACACACATTATCCAAGTATCCTAGGTGAAAAAAGCTCCATGGACCCTCCCTTCTACATGCTGCCCATCCCATCCTGGTCTACACACATTATCCAAGTACCCTAGGTGAAAAAGGCTCCATGGACCCTCCCCTGCTACATGCTGCCCATCCCATCCTGGTCTACACACATTATCCAAGTACCCTAGGTGAAAAAGGCTCCATGGACCCTCCCCCTGCTACATGCTGCCCATCCCATCCTGGTCTACACACATTATCCAAATTACTTTGCTCACAGTTTATTTTACTCTTCAGTTTTCTTTACTTTATTCATTCACTCATTCATTCTTATTCTTACTCACTACCATGTCTCCAACACACAAAGCTTTTTTCATATATATCCTACTCTTTACCACTACTATAGCCTCCCTATCCATACCTTATTTTATCACCTTCTTTGAAAACATTACTTTACATGAACAAAACCTTCATCTCCAGCAAACTTTACCATCCTCTTTTTTCAACACCCTTAATCATAGTAACATAACCTGTACCTCTAACTATCTACTACCAAAATACCACAGAACAACTCATGTCACATTCTACTTAGACAAAAAGAATTTTAATAACTCACTAAAGATCCTTAAATTCCTATTCTATCCCCGGCACTACCTCCTCCTACACGGGGATGTTCATCCTAACCCTGGTCCCAATACCAAGAATAAATTTAACCTAAATAATATTCCTTCACCTACACCTTCATCATGTACTAAAGCAGCTAACTCCCTTCGAATAGCTCACCTTGATATTATAAGTATAAATAACAAATTACACCACCTACATTCACTCCTGGACTTGCACTCATTTGATATTCTATGTCCTACAGAAACCTGGCTAAAACCCTCTACTCAAGACCACGAAATTACCCCTCCTGGCTATAACATACTTAGATGTGACCGCATAAAGAAGAAAGGCGGAGGTATAGCCATTATCTATAAATCTAATCTCCAAGTTACCCTCTATAATGAACTTCCATCGCTAGACTCCAAATCTGAAATATTATCTACCAAACTCCAAATTAACAACAACAAATCTATCTACCTAATTTGTATATATCTTCCCCCTGGAAACAATACTCATATTCTAGAAAACTTACTTAGTTCACTTTCTAACCAACTACCCCAAGAAACCATTATACTTGGTGACTTCAACATTGACTGGATAACCTGTTCATCCCAGCACCCTACTAACCACATAAATCTCTATGGATTCTCTCAATTAATAACCACTCCAACTAGAATCCATAAACCTAATAGGAAAGAAACAACTCTTGACTGGATCCTTATTAATAACCACCCTAGCATTTATACTCCAGGAACCCTGCCTGATAATATTAGTGACCATATGCTTACATATGTCATTAGACAAAAATTGCATATCCCAACTACTCATAAACTCAATACATCCCGCTCAAAAAAATTCTTCAACCCTGATAATTTCCAGAATGAATTGCAAGCATGTGACTGGTCTCCACTGACTCACCTTGCACTTAATGAGGCAGTGACCTACTTTAACACCAACTTTCTACAAATCCTAGACGATCATGCTCCTTTTTGCTCTACTAGGATAAGATCCAAATCTGCCCCATGGCTAACTAAACAAACTAAGCAAAAAATGATCCTAAGAAATAGAATATGGGCCAAATGGAGAGCTACCAAATGTCCATCTGATCACCTCCTCTTTAAACAATTAAGAAATGCCACCAAGAAAGATACTCTTAGAGACAAAAAGGAATTTTATCTTCACCTTCAACAAACCAGTCAACAAACCCCTCAAAAATTTTGGTCAGGTATTAATAAACTTCTTAAACCAGGACATTCAACTACTCCTACCCCTTCAGGCTTCAACCTCAACAATTCCACCCAGATCCCAGATGCCTTTAACAATTATTTTACAGAAGCCATTCAAACCCTAGCTAATTCATTACCCACACCTACTGCTTCCTTACCAAATACCTCTAAAACCTCATCTAATACCTTTCATATTCAACCTGTCGCTACATCTCTTATTTATAAGCTTCTCAAAAAACTTAAACCTTGCACCCCATCTGCTGACCAACTCCCATCTGAATACCTACAAATTGCTGCAAAAGCTATAGACTACCCCATATCCATACTTATTAACAGGACTATCTCTGAAGGAAAAATCCCTACCTTATGGAAAATATCTCACATAATTCCTCTACATAAAGGGGGCTCTTCTACTGAGCTTTCAAACTTTCGCCCTATTGCCTTACTCTCTCCATTATCAAAGATAATGGAAAGATGTATACACAAACAGATTCTTAACTACCTTCTGCAAAATAAACTTCTAGCCAACTGTCAACATGGCTTCAGACCTTTCCACAGCACTACAACTGCCCTTCTTTCCTTCACTGACTCTATAAATAATAATCGGAATAATAACCTCTTTTCCTCCGCACTGCTCATAGACCTGTCAAAAGCCTTTGATATGGTTAACCATAATTTACTACTTGACAAACTAAATCTCTATTCTCTTGACTCACAAGCACTTCAATGGTTTAGGAGTTATCTCCAAAACAGGCAACAAGCAGTGCTTTGGGACAACAACCTATTTTCTTTACTCCCAGTAAATATTGGTGTTCCACAAGGCTCATTCTTAGGTCCCCTTCTTTTTTCATTATTTATCAATGACCTACACTTGAACATACCTCTAGCCACCTGTATTCAATATGCTGACGACTCGACTTTAATCTGCACTGCAAAAAATGTTCCTTCCCTCCAGTCCCTCACCCAAACGGTTTTCCAAAATGTAGAAAAATGGTTTATGCAACAATGCCTCCTCCTTAATCCCAAAAAAACAAAACTACTTCTCTTTACTCCTACTCACAAATCCCCCACACCATTCTTCACTATATCCTCTAATAATGCTACCAATATTAACCCAGATATGACCACTCGCCTATTAGGTGTAACTATTGACAACCATCTTAATTTTGATGACCATATTAACACCACCATTAAAGCTGTTAACAAAAAAATTGGTACTCTCTATAGAATTAAACCCTTCCTTACCCCATTAGCTAGAAAAAACATTGCCCAGACCCACCTTATCTCCACCCTTTTCTATGCCTCTGCTATATATACTAACTTATCTATTAATAACTTTACCAAACTCTCTACCTGTTACAATAGTATAGCTAGATTCATTACTGCTACTCCCTCAGAACTCACCACTGTCTTAACCTCAAACAACTAGATTGGTTAGAACTGAATAACCACCTACTCTATCAACAGTTACTTATCATTCATAAGACCCTTTTCTACCCTGATAATACCCCTAGCCTTACTAAATTGATTTCACCTTATAAAAACCTAGCTACACTACGCTCTGCTAATAAACTCCTAGTATCCTTGACTAAATCTTACAATAAAGCTGGGGACTCACTATTTTCAAATACTGCAGGAAAAACCTGGAATCAACTCCTCATGAAATATCTAACCAAAACTCTACCTCTCTTTTCAAAAAACATATCAAAGAACATTTTAAAACTCAGTGGCTTTGTCCTTGTGCTAACCCCGACTGAAATCGCTTCTCCTCTACTCCTAACTTTCCTCCCCTCCCCTGACTATGCTTCTAAATAAGACTTTCAATTTTTGACATTTTACATCTTAGAAATAGGCTATACTATAAATTCTTTCTCTTATGCAATTCTATCTTTGTGTTTTGCATATCTGTTTTTGTTAGTCTAACTTTAATATGATGCATATCCTTTAATTTTAGTCCTATATAATTGTGTTTTTGTCATTTGTTTTTAAACAAGGCTACCTTTGTACTTTTTTTATTCATATCGTTGTTTTGTTAATTTTTGTTTACTGCTACTGTTGGAGCTTTTCTCCCCGGGCCTCTGCTGAAAACGGATGCATGTCCAGCTAGACTAGCCCAGTCAACAAATGTAAAATAAAATAAAATAAAATAAATAAATTCTTTTTTTTTTCTTCCAAGATACTGTCTCTGAGCAAGCCAGCACTTGGATAACTAAAACAGCTGCATTAAGACACGGGGGTGCTAGATACTCTGGCAAGTGTTTGAGTTTATTTTAAGCAACCTTTTCTTACAGTGGCTGCCTAAACAAAAACATGACTGACAAAAAATATATAAATAAATAAATTAAGTAGTACACTTCAACTATTTTTCCTGCATCCTTTTAGTGCAACCTACCTGACCAAGACTACATGGTGTAACTGCAATGGAAATAACTGTCTTAAGTTGGGGGTCGGTGGGCTGCTTGGCCCCCAAAAGCCATGAGGTTTTTAGATGGCCTGAGTTGAATGTTAGTTTTTTAAAATGTTTCCTTCAATGATAGCCTGAAGAAAAGACATGACTAAGGAAAGAAATGGAGTCTTCAACCTTTCCTTACCCTTTTTCTTCATCATTTCAACACACCCAAACCGACTTTAAATACTCTGTAATAACTAAATTAAACTGAGGGTCTAGGGACTGCTAGACACCCAGAAGCCATGGGATGATAGATGGTCTGAGGTACATTTTAAAGTTTTTTTTTTTTTTGATTCAATGCTGGCCTAAACAAAAAGTTATGCAGGCGAGAAATTCAGTCTTACCTTTATAATATCAAGGAAGAAATAAGTTGCAGCCAAGCCTTTTGCACTTAAAGCTGGCTAAACATGAGTCACAATTTACTAAAAAGGCAAATGCTTGTAAAGATACATATATCATATCAAGGTATAGTACCCCCCCTCGCTACCTCAAAATAGGTAATCATTTTTTTTTTATCCCCCAGTGTTGTTAAATTTGGATTGAAATTAAGGCACAAATGCCCAGAGTCATATTCCAAGCTACTGTTGTAATATTTATATACAGCAGGTCTCCTCACCCCTACCCACAAAAGGTGACCACCTTCTGTACATCTTTCATACAAATAAAATATAAAACATATCTGCTGTCAAACATATATAAACAGCATGTTTATTTAATCTCCCCAAAACATAGTCACCTGTGTTTGTGTCATGCTTCAAATGTTTGATTATGTGGGAAATAAAAAAATAATGATTACATTTCTGCAGACAGTAAAGTGTTCCTATAGAAGCTATAGTGACCAACTTTTGTGATGGAAGTTGAACAAATAACCACCCTACACAAGTACAACAGTTTTCTGTATAAATACATGTACAGGGCTGGGTTTAGATGAGGTGGGGTTCAAGGCAGGGGCAATTACAAAGCCCATGTCAAAATCCACTTGTACTGCCTTGAAATGTGTGTTTGTTGGGGGGGGGGGTCACGAGCACCAGCACTTATTTCTCTGTCTCTATCTTTGCTTTATACAAGCCTTGTCTATTTCTAATGAATGTTCAACACTGCATATACCTATTCATGCTAAGTACATGCATGAATGTTCAGCACTGTATATACCTATTTATGCTATGTACATGCATGAATGTTCAACACTGTATATACCTATCCATGCTATGTACATGCATGAATGTTCAACACTGTATATACCTATTCATGCTATGTACATGCATGAATGTTCAACACTGTATATACCTATTTATGCTATGTACATGCGTGAATGTTCAACACTGTATATACCTTTTCATGCTATGTAGATGCTCTCTTCCTAAATGATGTTTATGTAAGCTACTGTATTTTTTCCCTCATGTATGTACACTTACTTATATTTTGTATTCCTTCTGATATCATGTAACTGTATTTTGTGTATGTCAAAAGTGTTGTTAAATGTGGAACTTTTTTCCCTCGGCCTCCTTCTGAAATAGAGTTTTATCTCAGTTGGACATTCCCATAGCAAAGATAGATAAATAGTCAGAAAAGTTCTGAATGTCTGAGTGTTCTGTGATTCATCTCTTGTTTTTTTTTTTGTTTGTTTTTTGACAGATGACTGTTAAATTGAACAAGTGACAACAAGGTCAGTTACTTTCATCCAAACAAACCCACCAAGCAATTACAGCCACTTCTATGTACAATTCAGATGTCTGATTGTAATAAGAGGATGACCCAAGCAGTTGCCACAATTAAAATATTGCATGTCGCATCATATAATCACATTAGTCCTACAAAGGGAAGTAATAAGCAAACAGCAGCAGGCATGAAGTCATCCTCCACAGAAGACAACCACAGCTAATACACCTACACTGTCTGTGCATATCAGGTGTCCAGTTAAGTAGTCTATCTTACATCTTACAAAAGCACACTAGTCCTTCAAAGCCAGATAGTGACCGTTTAAAATGAGCAAAGATTAGGTCAGTTAGTAACATCTGGCCAACCTCACCCTCGCAGTTACAGCCAGAACGTTTGATGGTCATGTAATATTATTTCATTTCTACACTCCACACAAACAAGTTGCCACACATTTAAGTATTCCAATCCAAGTTATTCCACGCAAATTACAAAGCCAGAAAAATATTGTCCCAACTATTTGGTTGATCACTGCCAGCATTATTTTTAGAAACAGTAATAAACAACACTTATCTGACCATACCATTCCCCTAATCCCAACTGCCCACATAAATCACAAATCTATAAATATTGCCCAAAACATCTGGTTTATCATTGCAAGGATTACTGTAAAAATAAAAACAGTGATAACACTTCTCACCACACCATTGTACTTGTCACAACCTCCGACACAAATTAAAAAGCCAGAAATAGTTGTCAAAATATCTGGTCGATCACTGCCTGCATTGTAAGAACAGTAATGATACGTATCTCACCCATGTCATTCCCCACTTCCCAACTGCTTACAGAAATCATAAAGCCACAAAAACTGCCAAAAAATCAGGTCGATCACTGCCAACAATGTTATTCTAAACATTCACATAACATATGCCTATACTGCATCATATACCTCACCTATACTGCATCATTCCTCTCCTCTCTGGTCAGTCAGAAATGTTGATAATCCCTGATTTTGTTTACAATTTCTTGAGGTGGCTTTGTACCTGTATTTTGAATGTTGTGAGGTCTGTACTGTACTACTGTGACCTTGCAAAGTTTTATTGAATGTGAAGTGACTTGAATAGCAAGTCAGTTGGAATCCCACAACATGGAGTGCCAGATATTCCATAGGTGCTTTTTATTTTAAATTACTTCTAATAATTTGTTTGTTTATTTATTTATTTCTTAGAGCAATAAAACAAAGGAAAATAAACAAATAGGAAAAAGCACCCCCACGACTGCCACAAGCATGGTGTCCTTGGCGGTTGTCTAGTTTGCCTGTGTGTAAGGCCAGCCCTGGTGTGTGGTCTTCCACAGAACACTGATTTCATATAATATAAAATAAGAGATATGGTGCTGCTGCTGACGATATTTCAGGTAAGCCTGTACCTAGTTTTCCCTTCAGATAAATGTATATGTTGCCACTTTTATGTAGTACAGAAAAAGTTACACAATATCTTCAACTCTGCTTGAAATATGACTGGTTGAACTAATGTTTTCTCTTTGATAAAACACAAGTATGATTAAAAAAAGATCCATTTCAAACTCTACTGGTGAGATATACAATGAGCATTTTAAATCTATGCACAGTATCTTAGAAGCACAGGATTTGTGGAGGGGGGATAAATTATTATTAAAGACAGACTACATATTTCAAGACTATTTAGCCTCAACTGCCCTTCAAATAACAGATTTATTATTTTTTTATGAGTTAGTAGTACCATTTTACTAGTTTTAAGACCTATCACTGGTATAGGATGTTTATTCTTAATTTATTTTGCAAAAAATACAAGCGCACACACACACACACACACACACACACACACACACACACACACACACACACACACACAAAAATACACACACACACACACACACACACACACACACTTTACAGACAAAATGAAAAAAGAGAGGGACTGAAGTTCCAGTGTACCCCAGGCTCAATTTGCCTAACTGGTAACTATCCTCCTCAGCTGATTCTGAACGGTCCATAGTGGTGAAGTGCCCCAAACAATTACAAAGCAAATAAACAAATAAAATAAATGCTGTTGGCATTTGAATTATGCAGTTCTCTTTGCAGTTTTCTTTTTACTTTTGACTGCAGGACTTTATGAAGCTTCTTCTAAATGAGGTACTTGTCCTAAGATATTTTATTGTAATACTGAAAAAAATCCTGTTAAAGGAAAAGTGAAGAAATTAGGAAAAACTCTCATTATTTTTGCACTGTTACCATCATACCATGGTGAGTCTATTACCCTATCCAGAAATCCACCATGCAACACATGACCAAAGCTTGTCCAGCATGCTCATGTCTGTTTGTCTTGTTAATTCCAGTTGGCCTGCACCCCATGATTGTCCTGCAGCAGCAGCTGGCCACCTTTATACTGCTTGTTTGACTCCTCCCATATTTGTTATCATATCACTGAATTACCACAGCTTGGAGAAAGGAGCAGGTTACCTGATGTGAGAAATTTAGAGTTGAGCTTTTGGGAGTTGAAGTGAACTTGTGAGCTATAAATAAAACCCTGCACCACTATGGCATGCTGTACATGGAGGGCTACCATCTGCCTAGAGTATTTTAAGAATTTCTCTGTACAAGATATGATGTTGGAATTGGATCATCCAGGCAGTCATTCATCCTACACCACAGACTGGATGTTCAATCTGAAAACAGGGCAGGATTTTTGATAGGGCAGGTCTGTGAGGGATCCGATTTTAGGTACCAGACATACTGGAGTCTTGCTTGAGATTCTGTTTGTTTTACCACTGCAAGAGTTCTAGCCAAATTAAGAAAAAGCAGTTGAGTAAAGTCATCAGCAGTAGCTTTTTGAGAAACAGAGAGAGAAAGACTGGCTATAGACAGATATCCTCCCACCATCTTTCTTTAGATGGGGGAATTCTTCATTATTGCCTAGTTACTGTCAAATCGCATATATTGTGTGATGTGTGTTAAGTCAGTGGTTAATTGCAGTAAAACTTTGTTATAGTTTCTAGTTAAAACCAAAATTGGTGCAAAGCAATGCTGATTTTATGGGGAGCTGTCAGCGGATAAATTACCATGATGCGAGTCTCAGGATTCCAAATGAATCAATTTTAAGACTGAAAATGTGAAATTGTGACTGTGCAGCTGTTTTAGAGTACTTTGCCCCTACACACCCTAAGTGGTTATGCACGGCTCTAAGTCACGCTGTTTTTGGAGGTTAGAGTCTCTACCTTACCCACTGACATTTTTCATTTGGTACATTTCATTTACAGTTGTCAGATTTGTTTTACATCTTCATATGCCAGCTAATTGTAGAGTATTACACAGCACAAGACATATCTCACTTTCATGCAGGAAAAGCTTTAAACTCCTGGAAAATAAAATGTCTAGGTGGCAACGATCACCTGTTACACTGCAGGAGAGTCGACTACTGTTTAGACAAGTGTGTCTTGCAACTAGTTTTCTCTTATTCTGTGCCACAAACGTTTGCAAAGTGTTCTGGCTGGAAAAAAATGGATAGTTTGTAGTGGTGATGCATGTAATGTTTTCATTGCAGCTTCCATACTTCTCATACAAAGGTCATTTGAAAGGTTATTCCCCATTTGTAAGGATTGCCGCATACCAGTCTTTTGTTTAAGGTGGATGAGTAACACAAAACTTATTTGGTTACAATAATTACCATTAACATGCTTCCGTCGTTGCGCCTTTCTATTTTGTTTTATATATCATGCCTGAGTGCTGGGAACCCCATTAGAAATCACAAGGCATGTTCTGCATCATTGAACAATATACTCTTGTTTTGTAATGGTATATTATACTCTGAAGTGTTGTATGTAAATTGAAAGTAAGGTTGGAACTTATATCAGTCACAATGCACAGATGAAAAATACAGTGAGCTTTCTCAAAAAAGAACGTTTAAGGTCGCCAAAAGATCGGGACAGTATAAGTGTATCCGTCCTCCCAAATCTCTTCCCATACATTGATAGCTTACCTTCCATGCCATTATGAATATACAGAGCCTTCTAAAAACTGCAGTATCTCTCACCCTGACTTTCATTTATGCACTGATCAGACATATCTGGCACATCATTAATAATTTACACAAACACATCTTATTTTATATGGAGCTAGGAGACTGTAAATGACTACGAGGTAGTCTTACCCTACCAATCAGAAATCAGTCATATCATTTCTACATCCCTGGGGAAAAAAACGTGTGAAACTACTCCATACGGATGTCAGGGTATACAGCTAATGATACAATAAATGCTTATTACAATTCAGAAACAAGCATGCTGATTGGACAGTTTAACCACAGTGCCCACTGTAAATCGAGTATATACCAATAGAAAAAAGTTCAGGCACTGAATACCATTGATCAGCCAGACTTTCTATTGGCATATGCTGAGGGATAGAGCAAAAATAAGAAAAATCAGGTACATTCTGCCATTCTGTGAATCTAAACACAGAAACCGACCTGATTTTTCTTGTGTGTTTGTTCTGTCCCTCATAAATCTCTCTCCTTTTTTTTTTTTTTTTTTTTTTTTTAACAGCAACGGGTATTTTGTTTTCTCTGTCACTTCTCCTGCAGTGATATACTGTGCAAGTTAAGTCCCACGTGTATGCACAGTACATCAGTCTTCTTCTATGTTGTCTTCACTGTTCTGAAATGCCTTTATACAAAAAGTAATACATTTAAGAGAGGTAAGCATTTTCTTTCTTAAGTAGTGAAATTGTACACTAGCAGTAATCCACTCCTATTTGTGGGTATATCAGTATTTACTCATGGCTGGCTTTGTTTAACCACTCAGACTTCATGATCAAACCACACCAACAATGGGTAAATCCTGAGATATCCAAATACAGGCATGGATTATTGTGTAGTGATACTGTGGAATAATAAGGCTGTACACATAGATGGTGAATTAAATACCCTTGAAGTCTGACTCCATGGCACAGAGGGATAAAACCTGGACTATGACCAATGTTTAATTAGTGGCACAGGCATTGAAGTGGAAAGATGAGGGACAATGGGAGTGAATTCCCAGTGCCGGTTCACCTATCGTGGTGAGGGGGTTGCTTGGCTGATATATATATATAATATGATAGGCGTAGGACTGCAGCTCTATGGGTCATGTTAATTCTGTGCTGCATTCAGTTATGTGCCATATTGGTAGGGGGTTTGCATATGTAGTTACATCTGTGCACCCCTGATGAGCAGCAGTTGTGGAAGTCGCAAGCTGTTGAAATGGAGGAAATTAAGTGACTGGAGCTCTAAACTCTCATGAACAGCTTTTCTCAGTCACCTGACTCTTGCTTCCTAGGGAGGAACCAGTGATATGATAGGACTGTCATCTACAGCAGAGGACCACAAGGGCCATAGGGTTCTCTTCTTGGCCAGAGAATCAAGCAAGCCAAGCTTATACCTCTCACAGAGGAGCAAATGTGTCAGTTTGATGGTGGGAATGGAAATCAAATGTGATGGTGGGGAAAGAATGAAGTGCCCCCTACTGTATGTGGCTGACCTTTCATCACTTGTTAATCAAACATTTTGTATTTTAGTGAATATGCACTTCTATCAGTTTTTTTCAATGTCGCTTGTGCAATTTATTCTTCAAGGGCAATAGGCACTTTATTTGTAGATGAAACAATGAAATATAAAATTGTTTGCTAGCAACAACCTCTTCATTAGTTACAGATCCCTTTAATCTGGAATTATTTAGATGACTTACTTCTTCAGAGATTTTGCATATTTACTGATATTGGTGGATTGTAATGACAGAAGTTTGAGTGGCATTTTATGGTCGAAATTTTCTGAAATGGGTAGTTTTGTCATTGGTTCATACATTTTGTTTTATTGCTTACAAGGAGACTGTGCCAAACTACAAATTTAAAACACATTCTAACTACTAGTGCTGTATTAGACAAGGAATATAATTGAATGCAATCAGGTTACTACAATCAGGAAGGTGAATCAAAGCATGCATACATGTATGGTTGCTCACAGGATGTAAGAGATCAAAATAGGGGAAGAAACCAGTCACCAATGGAGTTCCCAGGGTTCGGTGCTGAGACTTTTTCTGTTTAGCATATACATCTCAAAAGAAAATACCAAAGGGCTTTGGCCAACTAAGTTTGAGATGACTGCAAGCTAGGAGCAGTTATTGAATCCCCAAATGACTTAACCATCATGTAGGAAGGTTTGTCCCAAACAATAATTGGTGCCAGAATCATGAATTGAAATTAAACTCCAAGAAATACATTATCATATCCTTTGGGAAGTCATCTACACCAGGGAACTGCTAAATTGACAATGCCCCCTGAGAACTGACCCAGTTGCTTGCCATTTAGGAACTTGTGTGTACAGTGACCTAACTTTTGACCAACATGTGCCTAGAGTCATAAGAAAGTCTTTCTGTATTGCACAGCTTATAAACAAATTGATTGTGACTAGATCTAGAGATGTTATTGTCCCCCCTTTACAAAGCCCTCATTAGGTCAGTCATTTTGTTTATTGCTCACTTTGGCATGCATCTGTCCAGACCCATGCAACAATTGGAATACCCACAGAGATAACTTACTAAAATGATACAAGTCCTAAGAATAGGTCTTGCATGGACCATCTCAAAGATTTATCACTATACTCCGTATCCTACAGAGTGCTTAGAGGTGACATGTCTGTTACACAAGGCATCATCCGACCTAATACAGATGGACCTACTGAACATCAGCAAGTCAAATAGCATCAGAAATACTCAGTCCAGGTATCTAAACTGGATGTTGTGGAGAGATGGATATATATCACAGAGGCTACCATTGTTCCAGAACAGACTATCCATTCAAGTAAAACAAAGCTCATAACTGTCCATATTCAAATGCAACTTGGATCTAAGGATAGATAATAGAAAATGTACTCCAGGATTGCCCCTCATGCCACTAATGGATAGAGACAGTTAATAAATGTTGCATCCCTTACATGGGTATCCTCAAATGATCTATAGTATGATCACATTTATTCTCACTAGGGCTAATATACAGTTATCAGCCATGGGATAGGCAAGACCAATCAGGAAATGTTAATTCAAGCACCAAAAGGGAAATGTCCTCCAAGTGAACCTATGTTGTGGTAGCAAATAGTTTCAAAAAATTGCCCTTTTTAGATCAGTAAGTGCCCCTCTCACCCTCCGCCCCCCAAGTCTTCATTAGCTTCCGGCTCCTCTGTCAGTACAAATGCTACTTTGGTCATGTAATTTAATTTATGCTGTTGTTATTCAGTTCCCTCCAGGATGTCATTCTCATGAGCATATTTATCATGACAAGTACATTCTTTTTATGTGAACTTATGCCAAGTTTATGTCTTTTACTACTTTTTGAGTATTACTGTATAAAATGTTAACGTTTTGTATTTTACTGTACCTGCAGTTGTATTGCTTTATTTTTTTAGTTTTTACTGTAAATAGGTCATGACAGAAAAGGAACTGCAGGATCTAATATATCCACCAACCTGGTAAATAAAATAACCAAATGCACAGATACACACACAGACACATGTATGTGCGTGTGTGTATGTATACACACATACATGCACATACTCTATTATTACACTATTACAGAGATATGTACACCCTAAAGAACAAGAGCAAATAGTAGTTTCATGGGGATTAGGGTTAGCAGCATGTAAGTTTAGCACAGACATCAGAAATGTTTGTATACACCACTTGTGTGTTAGTGTATACGCCTGGCTTTCTAGTGTGCTATTGCATGGCACTGCTCATCTGGGAATCTGACATCTGTTGTTTTAGTGCACAGTATTACTATTTGGTTAATATTCATCATCTAAAAGAAAAATATCCCTAAAGTGATGATACAGAGTCCTTTTTGATATTCAAATAAAATAAAAAAATGAATCAATACTTTACGGGCAAGCACAGATGTTTGGTTCTTCTGCCTTTGTCAATAAGCTGTTTTTCAATTGTGATTTTAGTATTCCATCAAATTGATATCATGAGCCAAAATGCAAGAAAAGTCATGAGTTAACATTTCAGCCAGTGATATTTCTTTTTCATTAGTAGCAGTAAATAATTTGTGGTCCATTTTGGTTAACAGACTTACAGCTTTTGGTTGTCATAATGTCGCCCTGTCTATTGCCTGTGGTAGCTAGATGGCAGTCTTATTGCAGGCTTGTCTGAGCATTCAGTGTAATCTGTATCACTGTAGGAATATTGTTTACCATTTTGTTTGATTCTATGGGTTTCTGGTTGCAGCAGGCACTTGTTTAATATGCCAACTGTGTTGAAGAAGGATACTGTACTTCCCTGATATGTGCAAATTACTTGATTTTCGCTCCATTTATTGCCTTTATTTTACCACCTGTCCCTCTTCATTATCTTCCTGCTTATGAGTTTGTCTCTCCACCTGTCACAGCTGTATGCACTTTTGTCATTCATTAATCAGAGAGTCCACTCCTGACTTTTACCTTCTCCTAATATCCTACTCTGTATTTACAGGTTTAAAAAAAAAAAAAACGAAAAGCAAAACTTGCGTCCTTGCAGCTCTTACCCCCCAAGATATGTACATTTGTAGCTAATTATTTAATTGCTCTTTTCATCATCCTGTTTTTTCCTGGTTTTCCTTTTCCCACCTGCCGTTCCTTTGGTGGAAATTATCTATATAAAACTCATTTCGTCTCCCACTGATATCATGTTCTTTTCAAAGAGGTTAAGAAAAAAGCATCTAAGAAAAAACACTTCCAGAATGATCCATATCATGCTACCTTTTAGCTATCTCATCTCCAAAGAGATCCATTTTCATGATACATTAATACCCAAGGATATATGAACTGCTATTTTGGTATATGGCAACAGTATTAGAAATCCTTATTTTCATTATAATACTTTTAGACTTACTCTTTCAAAATCAGTGTCATATAATTTGCATTGTAAATGCATTTTGCAGTGGAAGCTGTGTGAATATGATATGCATTTGCAGAAAATAACTGCATGAATGTGACATATGCAGGAAATAACAGACACTCCATCTATCCATCCATCCATTTATAACCCTTTTATCCCATTTATGCACATGGGTTCAGGGTGTCATTTCGACAGTGGCAATCATCTGGAGCCAAGGTTTACACCACCGGGTGGCTAGCCCTGCCTCAGTAGCTCATCCACACCGCACACTTGGATGCACACTCACACCTATGGCCAATTTAGAGTATGCAGTCCACATACTGAATGTCTTTAGAATGTGGGAGGAAACCGGAGCACCAGGAGGAAACCCACACAAACACAAGGAGAACAAGCAGACTCAGCACAGAAGGCACCCCAGTTGAGAATCGAATGAAACATATTAGTCCAGCCTCCAAAAAAAAAAAAAAAAAAAGATTGCACACTTGAAAAAAAGGTATTATGCCCTACCTGTTGTCTTTTTCTGTAGTTATTCATCTCTGGCTTGGGTCTTTTGTTTTCACCATTACTGTTTGCACTTATCTACACCTAATTTGTTTCAGTTTCATCTATCAGACCAAACTGTAGTCAAGTTGTTATACCCTAGAGGAATGTTTATTTTCAACTGCCATGATGAATGTTGTAGTGTCTTCTAAAATTGTCAGAGTGCTAAGTTTCATATGTCTATAGTTGTACGGTAGATAGGTTATCGGGCTATATACATATCCTGTGTAGTGCTGTAATTAAAGCATAGTTGAATGATTTAGTAAATGAGTGAATGACAGGTACTCAATATCTCAGAATGGCCGATTGGTTGTATACCATAAAATTGTCTGTGTGATATTCATTTTACATTTTTTTTAATTTGCTGTCTCCATCACATTCTCCTACTCTGGGTTTACAGTAAACTTTACTGTAGTCATGTAACTTGTATGCTTGTGCATTTATTGATTGATGGCTAGATAACCAGGTTAGCATTCGATTTTATATTCACAGATGCAACCCAAAAGATGGTACTACAGTCACTTTCTGATTTACTGTTCAAAAGGTGGGAAATAATAGAGCTCAGATCGAATCTTAGCACATGTTTTGAAGTTTGGCCAAAGCAAATGTAGCTACTGTCATGTAGTAACAGTTATTATGCACATAGAAACCATTTGATATATATATATATATATATATATATATATATATATATATATATATATATCAAAAAGCGATTTGTAAAACTATTGCTGAAAATAAAAGTTTTGTCATGTGAGTAATGTAGTATAACATTTAAAAAATACACTCTGGTTTAAAAAGCCACCAAATGGATGTCAATTGGCAGTGGTGCTGTGGTGTCAGGTTGATGAGGAAGCAGAAATTAAACGGATGGAGGGAAGGTGGCAAGAATCGAAAATGGGTAAACTTGAGCACATCTTGTAGACTGGGTGCCATAGAGAAGGAATGTTATAGGGATTGGATGATTTTTTTGGAACAGAAGGGATAACAGAAGCTTTAAATAACTGTTATAAGGGACGGGGGTACTTGAAAGAAAGACAGGAGGTGAATCACATCTGGGCAGCAGGGAAAAGTAAAAAAAAATGGTAACCACAATGGTCGGAAAGTGGGGGACAAAGAACAAAAGAGTAGAGTGCGACTGAATTCATAGGTTTACAAATGCAAAGATGGCAAAGTTGCCAGAGCTAATAACTATGCATTTGTCATTGTATCATGTGAAAGCCTTGTCTTGTTATGGTGTGCAGTACATAACAGTTTGGGGCTATATCCCACCAAGTCTGGTAGCATAAATTAGAGTGATACTGCTTAAAAACACAAGTAACCGTCCACTATTGTAAATCTCCATCAAATGGTAAAGCTAATCTTTTGCAAGGTCAAAAAAGTGTCCTTCAGATTAAGGTCAAACATATAATGTTTGCAAATACAGTTGTTTCAATCGTGTCTGTGATGTAAACTGCTTGCAACTAAAGTGGTATTGTTTTGTATGTTTTTCATTTATATAAATGTAAGATTGCCTTGGTCATATGTGAAAATTTAATAAAGATGTTTGAAGAAAAAAAAAAGTTAAACTCTGGTTATCTCTAAGGTGATGCACTTTCCACCAGTGCTTAAAAGTAGTGTAGTTGATGGTAGTAGTGTTAATGGTACAAAACTTAGCACACTTGCATTTGGTGCAGAAGGCTGTAGGTTCTATTACCACACCAGGTAATGGATTGTTGACACTGTAGTGTAGCATAAAGGGGGTACTGGCTGCACTCATGAGTGTGTCATCCTTTGGATGAGGTATTAAACTGAGGGCCCCATCTGCCTCTGTTAATGGTTATTCAGATGAATGTAAAAGATCCCACAGCACCTATTGAAAAGAGTAGGAATTGTGTTATTGTATTAAGCACTTTTCCATCTTTCTCTCATTAGTTACTCATTCAGTATATTTACTCTTTATACGCCACAATGAAGCACTTTACATGTTTATCTTCCTGTGTGCATGTTAAACCCATTTCATCCCCACATCCTTTCCACCATAACCATCATGCATTACTTCTTCATCATGTTTTCTTTTGCTAAACAGCAATTCTTCACATCTGCTTTTCATAAACACCAAATAACAATGACTACAATTTTTTAATTTTTTTCACTGCCAACGTTATATTTTCCGGACAACACCATGTCCATATCCATGTTTTTAAGTACTTTCCAGTCATAAATGTAGTTGAATATTGTCCAAAAACCTTCATTTTTCTTACAATCTAAAAAAAAAAAAAAATTGCAATGCCTCTTCAGCATTGCAACTATTATGCATTCTTTGTTTTATAATTTTATATTTCGTGTTACTTTTCACTAGCAGCTTGTCCATTAATAAATGCCACAGAAAATCACTTGCTTCAAAAAATAATTGAACTCTTTGCTGCCTTTTCTTTATTGCTTTCTTGTATTCACCCCTCTAGTTTTCCCAAGGATCTGTATAACAGTTTGCTTTCATTATTTTTATGGTATGCATTCCTTTCCATCTCTGCTTCATTTATATCAGTTCTCCATGTCTTTATTTTACTTTCATATTCCTTTTCTTCCAAACCTTTTGTTTCTCATTTCCTTATTATTCCCCCATCCATCCACATACCTATATACTTTTCAAATAAAAAAAAATCATAGTTTTGTGTTTTTCAAACACTATAACACTCAAAATAAATGTACTGATGCTATGAAAACAACTGGATTTGTTAAATTCAACCCCCTTTCTTTTATAGGTTATCCCTCCTTTGATTGGATTCAGACTTGTTCCCCACAGAAAACAAAAAAGATACCCAATAATTCAGTTTCCATACAGCTTGGAAACATGTACAGTTTACCTATATATGCTAGCTTTCCTAAACTATACATGTTTAATACGTGTACCCTTTTCTGTTGACTTTCATATTTTTTTAGAACTTCTCTCCTTGTTCCTTTACTACTTGGTCGCTTCCAAACTTTCAGTTCCTGTAAAAACCCTGCCATTCTTACCACATCTCAAAATCCTTTACTTTTTTACTTATTTAACATCAATCCTAATGTACCTAAAATGTGTTCTCTTCTCTAAATTCTCTCTCTTATCCATCATTTGTTCTTGTCTGCTAAGACCAAATGCCCTGCGTAGGATGGTAACCTTACTCCTTCCTTAACTTCCCATCTACCATGCTCTAACATTCATCTACATGTTTGTATAAGTGCATTCATTATCATCATAAATAGCCATACGGTTGATGGGCAGCCTTGCTTTACCCCTCTTCTCAGTCTTATCCTTTTTCCTACCCATCCATTCACCATCACAGGCACATATGAATTTTCATAAATTGTTCTCACTATCCTTCTTGTTTCTTTTACTACCTGATATTCTTTTAAAATGTTCAACATTTTCCCATGATCACCATTGCCAGATGCCTTAGCCACATCACATACTGTGATCACCATTATCAGATGCCTTAGCCACATCATGTACTGTGATCACCATTATTAAATGCCTTAGCCACATTACGTACTGTGATCACCATTATTAAATGCCTTTGCCACATCACGTACTGTGATCACCATTATTAAATGCCTTAGCCACATCATGTACTGTGATCATCATTATCAAATGCCTTAGCCACATCACGTACTGTGATCACCATTATTAAATGCCTTAGCCACATTACATACTGTGATCACCATTATTAAATGCCTTATCCACATCACGTACTGTGATCGCCATTATTAGATGCCTTAGCCACATCATGTACTGTGATCACCATTATTAAATGCCTTAGCCACATCACGTACTGTGATCACCATTATCAAATGCCTTAGCCACATCACGTACTGTGATCACCATTATTAAATGCCTTAGCCACATCACGTACTGTGGTCACCATTATTAAATGCTTTAGCCACATCATGTACTGTGATCACCATTATTAAATGCCTTAGCCACATCACGTACTGTGATCAACTTTATTAAATGCCTTAGCTAAATCACGTACTGTGATCACCATTATTAAATGTCTTAGCCACATCACGTACTGTGATCACCATTATTAAATGCCTTAGCCACATCACATACTGTGATCACCATTATTAAATGCCTTAGCCACATCACGTGCTGTGATCACCATTATTAGATGCCTTAGCCACATCACGTACTGTGATCACCATTATCAAATGCCTTAGCCACATCACGTACTGTGATCACCATTATTAAATGCCTTAGCCACATCACGTACTGTGATCACCATTATTAAATGCCTTAGCCACATCACCTACTGTGATCACCATTATTAGACCTTAGCCACATCACGTCCTGTGATCACCATTATTAAATGCCTTAGCCACATCACCTACTGTGATCACCATTATTAGACCTTAGCCACATCACGTCCTGTGATCACCATTATTAAATGCCTTAGCCACATTACATACTGTGATCACCATTATTAAATGCATTAGCCACATCACGTAGTGTGATCACCATTATTAAATGCCTTAGCCACATCACGTACTGTTACTTCTCCTTCTCCCTTATCTGTACCCTCAACCACTTATCTAACCATAATTAGTATTTCTCTTACCCTTTAACCCCCTACACCCCTTCATCCAATCCTTTTCTATGACCACCATTATTCTTTTCTGAATAATCTTCATAAATATTTTATAATCAGTATTTCACAAAGTAATCGGTCTCCAGTTTTTTCTTCTTCCCTTTCCCCCTTTTTCCATATGAGTGTTAAAACCCCTTACAAATATCTTCTTTTATACCTTCCTGCATCCATTCATTCATTATTTCCAGAAAAAACATCATTTTCATCATCTGGCATTTCTTTATAAAAACTATATCCTAATCCATCTAGACAAGGTGTGGATTCTTCTTTGTATTCCTTTATAGCATCCTGTAACTCTTTCCTCTCAATTTTTTTTCACTTCTTCCACTAATTTCTTTTTCATCTTCTTTACTTTCCATGAACTCTTGTCACATTTTCTCATACATATTCTATACATACTATATCCATGATTTCCTCTTGTTTATATTTAACTGCCCTTTTTCATCTATCACATTCATTTTTCTCTGATTACATCTCAATTTCTTAACCACCCCGCCCAAAAATGGGGAAACTTCTTTTCTCCCATTCAAATACTTTTGTCTTAATACCATTTTTCTATTTTTCTGTATTATATGCATATAATTTATTTTCTTCTTCAAGACTTTTCCAGCCCCTTTCTCTTCTGTTCTTTCACATTTTTTGCTTATTGTATATCTTCTTTTCATTCTTCCATTGCTCTCACTCGCTCTAATTTTAAGTATATATTTTTAAACTGTTCTTTATACAGTTTCCAGCACGGTCTCAAACTGCCATACAATGGCTTCATTCTCATATGATTCTCCCATGGTTTTCCTGTTAGTATTTTTTACACTTTTCCATTTTTTATATATCTTCATTCCCTCCGTTTATTGCCCATACAGCCCTATTATCTGAAAACTACAGTTTGATTTATTGGCCTAGATTTGTCCATAAAGAGAGTTAAAAAAGAAAAAAAGTCATGGACGTTCAGAATTGCCATATAGCTGAAAAGCCTGATGTCCTTAAAAGGGTCATTTGCATATATCCTATGTTGCCTCTAATACAAGAGGTTTAAGGAATCACACAGTGAAACGTCTAGCCTTGCTAGAATTTCTTTTTGTTTTTTACTGATTTTTTTTTCTGTGTGACCTTTTTACTCATTGTTTTACTTTTGTATAAATGTCAAATTGCCTATGTCATAAGTGGTAATTCAATAATGGCATTAAAAAAAAACTTTGCTTGTCTTGTTCTTCCACCTCATTTTCCTCACTTTGTCTGTCTTCATTAATTTGTGGACACCAAAAATGCTCCTCACTTCTACATTTTTTACAGTATGGTTTATGGCATTTTCTAGATTATCCAAACTCCCTGTACTGTCCACGCCTTCTTTTTGTACATTCCTGGATTAAATGTGATTAAAAATATGCTTTTGGCTGCCTCCAGTACTTAACACTCCCCTTTTTTCCTGTTTATTACTATCACATTAGGTACATGCTGTAACTTTGCAAAAGTCCAATAATACCAGTGTGTGCTGAATAAATGTTTCTCAAACCAAAAATTAAATCCAGCAAGCAGAAGTAAGATGAAGCAACACCAGGCTATCATAAAACCAGCAACAATTTATTCAGGAAACAGGCACAGGCAAAGGGCATAAGCACTTTCACAGTATGATGAAGCAGTTGTAATACTGCAAAAGCGCTTATGTCTTTGCCTGTACCTGTTTCCTGAATAAACTGCTGCTAGTTTTTGATAGCCTGGTGTTGCTTCATCTTACTTCTGCTTATTGGACATGCTGTAACTTATTTTATGTTTTTAAAGTTACATAAATTTCCTATCCCCCAGTCTATACTTTTCTTTTATCCACTTTAATATCACATACATCCTGACATAAGGTTAGGAAAAATAATTTTTAAATTCATTCTCTTCTATCTCAGATGTTATAAATTGCAACAACAGTTTTCTTTTTAACGGTACTTTTAAATTTTGATAAATATAGTCCTTCCAAGGATGTTACTTCTCCGTTTACATTCATTAATAAGTTCACATTCTGCCAGTGCAAATGTCTTCATAGAAAGGTTCAGTTCCTGTATTTATTAATGCCATGCATAATAACATCATCTAAACACAGTGCCTGTTTATTTGGTGTTCATACCTTGTTTTTACCCACACAACATGCTTTTGCCTCCATCTCTCAGCAGCTGTACTGTGTTATACTTTAAGGGCTGGGGGGTGCTGCAGCTCTGAGTTTGTCCTCCTTTGGATGATATTCATAGTAAATAAGAACCTGTTGTTGTTTTGCCATCCATTCCCAATTACAGTATCACCAGCTTACCAGTTTTTTTTAATGTAACATAGGCAATTTGTTCCTCAAGGACAGTAGGCACTGACTTTGTAGATGAAACACTGAAATAGCAGCACCCTCTTCATTAGTTTCAGATCACTTTAATGTGTAATTATTCAAATGACTTTTACTTCTGCAAAGATTGTGCATATTGACTGATATTGGTGGATTGTAATGACAAAAGTTTGAGTAGCCTTTTGTGATTGAAATGTTCTGAAATGGGCAGTTTTGTCATTATTGGTTCATAAGTTTTGTTTCATTGCTTACTGGAAAAATGTTCAAAACTACAAATTTAAAGACAAATTCTAACAAGCGGTGCTATATTATACAAGGAATATAATGTAATACACTCTGGAAGGTGAATTAAGAAAAACACGCATGTTTCCATGGTCCTAAAAATGTGTGCAAGAGGCCTAGGGTTTGAAAATAGCCCAAAGGTAAACTTAATCTGCCACTGGCCAGATGCATTTTTTTTGAATGTGGGTTTCAATGTCATTTCAATGTATGTGAGTTTCAAGAGCTGCGAAAGTTACTATTAATGCTAAATCTGTTTTCATTGTGAGACTGTATTGTTGTGTTTAGCACATGTCTATCAGTGTTTGTGCTATAAAATTTGAAATAAAAGTTTTAAATTGAATCCAAATATCTGTAATCATTGTAGAAGTAAAGAAAATGGTGTGTCCACTGACAGGTTTGAACCGTGTTTATGGTAACTGGAGAGAAACAGCCAAGCAATGGAACACTGGAATAGCTGTGGGAGGAAAGGGGGCTGTGTGAGTATGTGACCCCTATTCATTACCCTGCCTAGGGCTCATTCTGGCCTTGGAAAGGAGCACCATGAAGTCCTTTGTCTGAGGTCTTTCTCCCCTAAGGTCTAATCTGACCTTGCTCAAGATCCATGTAGGCCCAAAAATCTGATGATCTGACTGTGCCGGCATGTATGAGTGTGTGAATGCAGCATCATGCAGGAAAGAAAATTTGCTCGGCTTTTTGAATTCATTAGCATTTATTTGCCAATATGTGATTCAAAGAACTGCACCTCAGATGTTACCATAATTTTCTTATTCTTCTGTAAACTGATACACAAAGTTAAGCAGTTCATTACTGTCAAATACGTTACACACTACAGATAAGCTTCTGTGGCTTGTTCTGTGTTTTAATGTGCATAACTTTACATTCTCACATTATTATTTCACAGTTCCTGCCATCTTAATGGCCCCATGCCAAAAATGTTTAGGGTTTTAATTTACATCGTCCAAGAAGAAAGCCAGATATAAAACTCTTTGTGTAAAGTTTTAAATTTTTACCTCATCTTCACCTACATTTCCTGACATTTCTTAGGGAAATAGTGTTTCTAACCATATATAAGTAAAGATTTTTTTTTATAATGCAAGAGTTAGAAATAACTATGTTGACTTGTGTTTCATTTTTTTAAACGAGTACTTAACTGTTGTATAATTGAGTACACACCCTTGCATTTTTTTTAGTATTGAGCTCTGATAAATGCTTCAAGACTCTCTGTTTAAACCAGGTAATGCAGCAATTAGCCTATCACCATCCTCTTCTATGTAGCGATTAATTTGTACTGTTGTCAGCATTTCTGAAGAGCAATAACCAAATGTTATCCAAAATTGCTGGCACACAAATGCAAGTGCATCTTTAGAATGAATGAAGTGTATGTATGTATGTATGTATGTATGTATTTCATTTATTTATTTGCTTGCATTCTCCCCATGGCACCGACACAACTTTTTGCTGACTCCCTGATTTCATCATTAACCCAATCCCTGATCAGTCATCCTATCTGGGCAACCCCAGATATAAATTTTCACCAGATGGGCCACATTGAGAAGACAACCCTGTGAAAGTTCTTTATTAACCAGTGCAGATTTCTGGGCATGGAGCTGGGTAGTTACCATACATGTAGTAGGTCAGCCAAAGTCCCTGACTGTGGGAGTAGCTAGTACAATGATGTCATGACTACCCTCCCCCCCCCACACACACACACCATTTGAACATGAGATGACCTGTAAGATTCCTAGTCTCTGACAGAGGCAACACAGGCATCAGGTTGCCCCGAGCCCTCCCTTCTGGGATAGGATAGCTGGAGATTAGCCACGGCATCCTATCACCCCCATCAGACTCTACCAGTGGCCTGAATCCATTCCCAAACTTGAGTCACAAGTTTGGTGGCACAGATTTCTGCCCTGCCCCTGTGTCATGTATACAAAATGTATTTATTTTGATTGTGGAAACTTTACCACTGAATTTTAAACTGACTGTTAACCAGTAGTAACTAAAGTATGCAGTTTGTTTCAATTTATACTCCCAAAATATGAAGTAAAATTCAACACTTGAAAAAACTATGTGCAAAATATGCAAGTGAAGGTTGAACAGAGTGATTATTAAGAGAAGGAGGTGCAACAAAAATGCAGTGCTACCATAAAAAGTAATTTGTGGCAAATGTGTTGGCACTGTTCTCGATAATAAACAGCATTCACCATTTGTAACAGTGTTAGCCCTTCTCAGTGTTGATCGAGTTGCTGTAGTGGATACAGTTAGGGCTTGGCAGTCGTGGAAAATGAAGTACCTAAAGGCCTGTTCATGTAGGTGTTGCACTGCCCATCTCTGATGATGATAACCTAGAGTTCAGTAGCAGCCTGGGTTCTGGAAAGCCCAGCCTGATGCCAGCACTATCAAATAATCACTGTGTTACAAAATCATGTTTTCTATGATGAAAGAGAGAGAAGGAAACTAGACGTTGAAATAGCAGGTGTGTGGAGGCTAGGATAGGCAGGCAATAGAACTTTAAATCAGAAAAAGAAGGGCATATTATGTCAGTTAGATGAGGACCCTATAGGATTATGCATATCCGGATGGTATACTGGTCATTCCACTTGAACAGTATATTGAATGGAAGGGGTCTAGTGAGTGACACCTGTCTTGCAGTACTGGATAGCCTTTCTCTCTCCCAGCATTTCACACCTTAAAGGAGCAAAATGTGATAAAAAGAGAGAAACTGGAGACCTGAAGTTATCAGTCTAGCAGTAAAAAGTTTCAAAATAGTTTGATCGCAATGTAGATTTTCCTCTGTACTCTTGTGTACTGTATGCAGACAAGAATATCTTCTTATACCTTACTATGTAGCAGTGAAATCAAGTTAATAAACTGTGCTGCATAGCACAAAACTTCATCCCTGGTTAAAAATGTTGCTTTATTCTCGCAGTAAACAAAATGTTAGATTGACGTATTCTGATACTGTTATTGTATATGTAACTGCTAATCATCAGAACTCTAGTGAACCTGATCAGAAGGAACACTGACTGCAACAGCACTAAAAATTTACCCCAAATGCATTAAATAATATAGTCATAACAAGGGTGCAGTACAGTAAAAACATTGCACCAACATAACCTTAAGCTGAGATTATAAAAGTGCGTGAGAAAAAAAAAAAACATGCAAGTGCGCATACACACACACACACAAACAGCAGAACTATTTATTGCCATTTGCCCTAAGGGAGTAGATGTTCAGGAATAATTGACTACAGCTAACCTTCCGTTTAAACAACAGCCATAGCCATACTCTTAATCTTTCCCCACCTCTGACCTCTGCCACATAACCCAGTGATTACATACGCTATTAAACATGTCCTGTCTTCCCATTTAATGTGCTGCTGTCCTTTCCACTATATGCAGGCCCCACAACACTCATCTCCACCAGTCCTTTAGATCTGGGCTTACATCAGTTAATTCCACTGTCTGTTCAAAGTCTCAAGAGCTGTAGCCTTGTATGGAACCCACCTACTAAATAAGGACTGATATAAATGAGGGGTGAGGGTTGAATATTAAAATCATCAGGTCTGTAATCAACTGAACAATTCCTCTCTCACTGTACCTCCTCCATGGTATGCAAAACTAGTACTGCTAGTACTTCTGAAACTTAAAATGCCAGATCATAAAATCACTAGATATGTATAATCTCTGTCACTTCTACTCCATCATCTCTGAGTGGAACTGAAAGCATACCAATAACAGGTTTAACAAGAGTAAGGAAAAACATTTATGAAGAGCATGCCACCAGAGTAATTTAATACCATGACAGCCCTCTTCCTCCCGGTAATTAATCCAAAACACTTCCTGCAGTCTAACTTCCAACACCGGCATTATTTATTTAGTTAGTTATATGTTATTTATTTATTTATTGCATTTGTTTACCAGGATAGTCTGACTGGGCATGCAAAGTGCCCCTTTTCAGAAGAGGTCCAGAGAGAAAAGCTCCAAAACATAACAGCGGGCAGAATATGTTCAATTATACATTACCTGAAATCATAACAACAAATACTTCAGTTAAAATATAAATGGTATTCATGGTTAGAAAAAAAAAACAAAGTAAAGGTTAAATTCTGGTTACATTTTGACATAGTAGGGAGTTCAGTAACAGCGAAGGATTATCGACATTTTTTTGTCTTCAGTGTAAGCAGAACAAAGTCATTGGGTAGAGCAAGTAAGAGTATAATCTTAAGTCAACCTGAAGAAAAGTAAGACCACTGAAAGGTAAAGATATAACTGAAAACTGAGCAGTGGGGAGAACTAGGGAGGAAGATGAAGGAAAGATCCGGGAGGGAGCTGAGAGAAAAAGGAAATCTGAGTCATTTTCAAGCTATATAAGTGGAAAGTAGAGTAGTTTAAAGTTGAATGTCACTGGACGATTTGTTACTGGTACCTCTTGGGTGCCTTATTTGTTGTGGTTGGTTAGCTTCAAACTTTTATTTGAAGCTTTGGCACATTCCGCTTTTTTGTTGTAGTTTAAGGTCAGATAATATGACTGTGATTTAGAAAGTAAGACGTTAAAAGGAAAGATGTGGCAGAAGTTAGCAATAATGAGGTGTGAGGTAAAGGCAGGTAGAGTATGTGAGAGATATGAGCTAAGGAGGAAATAAAATAAAAAAGAAAAGTAGATATATTGAGAATAAGAGACTGTGATATAGGAATGACTGATTCTGTCCTCACCCCATCTCATTGCAGACCCTAGATGTAAGGCCCATTAAATGGCTCATCAACTAGGCCTTTAAAATACCATTAATCTAGCCTAGTGCACGATTCTCAGTTTCAGTCGTACACAGAAGCCTTTTGCATTTATACACAACACAAAGTAAGTAACCATATATAGTGGCTTCTTTTACAGAAATACTATGGATGCAACATAGCACAAATGCAAGTGACTTTGTTACTTACTATAGAGCAACAATTTTCAACCCGTATGCTGCAGCACACTGTTGTGTCACGAGAGATCGACAGGTGTGTCAGAAGATTATTAAAGCAAATTAATTAAAGACTTCTTTAAAGAAATAAGATGCAAAAGAAATCTACGAGTGTCCCTATTTATCCCCCACTACACCCTGGCTGAATCTCATCACACATATAGGCACCTGATACACTTTATCACTATGTCAATCACTTTCTGTCAAGTGCCTCACCTAAACCATTGGCATAAAAATAGCTGACTGTTAAACGGAACTTAATCATACAAACTTTTGTTCCATTGGCACAACCTGAAACAATGCCATGTGCAGCCCAGCCTTCCCACCTTCACTTCTGCTTAACTGTCGTGTCTATATCATAACATTGACAGCTTAGGTTGTCGAATGCTAAATCATCGACACCTAAGTGTCGACCGCTTACAGTAGCGAACGGCCACATCATCAAATTCTTTCCTCGGGAAAGAATTCGGGTGGCCATCCGTAAACAAAATAAACACACTCAAACATAGTGGGGGGATTTGCCCCCCACAACCCTCTAACTGAATATACCAACTCTGAGATTGCTCTACATTGGGGAAAGGGCAAATCCCCGAGAACAGCCACACAAATTCATGTGTCCTGTGTTGTGGATGGTGGATATTCTAGATGGCTTGTAAACTCATTAAGAAATAACAATATGTGCATGCATTGTGTGATTTCTGACAGACTAGTTAGACCTGTAGACACCTCAAGTACTGCTGATGAATCCTTAAATTATGATGATCTAATCCACTACTTCAGCCATTTGCTAAGTAAACCACAATGCATGAATTAAAGGTGATTGATCTGATCTGGCATTGACAACAACTTGCTCTACAAACACACTCCTTATGTAGGAAATTCAAAATCAGTGCCCTTAAAGGTTTGTAACAGTGTGGGGTAGCTGAGCACACATGAGGAGTTCAGCTGTTGTTCCTTGGATGCATGACATGAATGTTGTGAGAATGGCTTTACAGATGTCTGTTCATGGGGTAGAAATTAGGTGTGCCACAAGATTTTTGTAATTAGTGTGCCATGAGATAAACAAGGTTGACAGTCACTGCTATATAAGAGACCATGGTGAAAATAATGGATATTCACTGCTGTTCCACCAAATCAGCTAGTCACAAAAGTACCCCCCCACACAATAAATCCAATTTATTATGGGGAGCTACAGTCTTGAGGTGTTCTTTATTTACTTTGATAGAATGTGTGTGTGTGTGTGTGTGTGTGTGTGTGTGTGTGTGTGTGTGTGTGTGTGTGTGTGTGTTTGGGGGACAGCTACTGCTGTCCTATTCAGAGAGATTTTGCCAAACTCAGACTGGAAAAACATATTCTGAGGACTGTGCTCCAATGGCTTGTGTGTTCTCCCCTTGTAGGGTGCAAGACTGCATACATTTGTTCCGAAGTAACTTACAGGAGCACAATTCATTGACAGTGAGCACTGTGACAAACCTGTTCAGCTTCTTGGTCAGCATTCATCTATAAAGGAATAATTCCTTTGTTAACCATAACAATATATACATGCTTCCTTTTTGTTGTATTGCACAAGCCCGTTCCTTTCAATTAGCTAAGCTATAGGTATGACAGCATCGTGAGAGTCTTACACAAAGTCAGACAGAGCACTTTAGGGCAGAAAAGGTATCAAGTCTTGTTCAGAGAAACAAAACGTATGGTGAGTAGAAAGGCTGAATGTAATTTATTGCGATGTGCAGTGATCTCAAAGCTGAAAACAGTATTTAAGGAGGATTCAAGGTGCTTTGCAAGGTATCCTGCTTTTACCTTATGTGACAGTACCTCAATGCTAGTTGCAATATTTAGGATGGATAAAGGGTGTTTTGGTTTGCATACAATTTTACGTTTGATTATTTTCACAAAATGACATTCTGATTAATTTCCTTTTACCATCCCACACTGCAGCATAATTAGCTGGAATGCTAGCAAGCTCAGCATTCTATTACTGTATCAAATATCCAAGAGAATATTCTTTTATTACTGTGTGTGAAAATGATAGTAATCACAACAAAAGGTGGCCACTTCAGATGCTTACAGTTCATTTCAGCTTTATCTTTGCAGTTCTGCATTTCTTTAAAGCATTTTAGTGTGACATTAATGCAACTGCTAACACATGTAGTTATCTTTTACTTAAACCCATTACTGCAACTCAAAGTGAAATAAATACATTGTAGTTTAAGGCTCCAATTTGCTTACACTTTTTGTTGTAACTGTTTTAGCTTTCACCTAGAAAACCTTTTAGTGTAATAAAAATGTCCACAGCTTGTAACATTATCAGTAGCTTGCAGAGCTTCCAGGGATTACACTCACAAAATATATATTCTCCTGTACTGTGTTATTCTTGGCTCAACTCTGACAATTTTCACAAATGCAAAACATCTCTGATATTCATGCTGACTAATTTCTGCTGAAAATCTTTATCCAACATGTAGGAGTTCTCCAATCTGGTAGCCCAGGCAGGTTTGACCCTAGCCCTGAGTAGCATCCTACCATCACCCAGAATGATAACACAGTACAAGGACAAAATGACTGACTTCAATAATTGGCTAAGCTTCTGGTGTCATTCTAAGGGGATCCAGTATCTGTCTGCCTGGGATGACATGATCGACAGGCCATGATGCTTTGCCAGAGATGGCCTGCAACTGTCGCCCTTGGGATTCCAGATACTGGCTAAGGCTCTTGTCACCCCTATAGTGCCTATTTTAGGCAAGGTTCAAATGACAAATTCACCACTGTAACAGGTACAAGCAAGCAAAATCTGAGGGTAATGCTACTCAATGCTAGAAGTCTAAACCTCAAAATGCACTCACTCGAGGCACTCCTTAAAATGGAGAACATCGACATTTGTGCAGTGACATAGACCTGGTTCACGGCTTCAGAGAGCACCCCTGCGTTACCAGGCTATAATTCATACCACACCTTCCGGCCACCCAACCTGGACTGAAACACAAAAGGTGGAGGCGTGTCGATATTCATTAAGGATATCCACACCTCCAGGCTAGTTGCTCAGCATAATCCATTCGAGATTATCCAAATGAAACTAACTCTGGGCAAGACCGCAATCCAAATTGTAGCTTGCTACAGATCCCCCACCATACCCCAGGATTCCCACTCTTCATTTCTTGATACACTGGAAAATATTAGGGTACAGCCCAACACCCTAATAATGGGCAATGTCAACTACCCCCACCATTAACTGGAAAAAATACTCATGTACCAAATCTTTTGCTCAACGTTTTCTGGAATTTATACATTCCAGTGCCTTGGATCACCTTATCCACGCCCCCATCAGGGGCAGCAATATCCTAGACCTGGTCATTACCAACATGGGTGTCCAGTGTTCCACACCAGAGGTCAATTCCTCGTTGCTCAGATCCAACCACAAACTAATCACCCTAGACATCCGCATCCCGCCCCCAACCCCCATTAGGGAAACCACCGTAAAAAATTTCTCCAAAGCCAACTTCACACTTCTTAAGACAGAAGTGATAAACTTCATGACACCCATGCAGACGGACCATAGAAGTACGACTGCTGAATCCTGCACAAATGCACTTTATAAGCACTTACACGAGTGCATGGATTGTGCTATCCCAAACAGAACCAAGATGCTATCCTCCAAAAAATGGAAGCCAATCTTGTGGTCCCCTGCCACAAACAAACTCTACAACAGAAGAAAGAAACTGTTGCAAAAAAGAGTAAAATCCCATGATTGGAGGAACTCCCTGGTCCTCCTCAGTAAGAAGCTGAGATCCCTCATAAAATCCTCCAAAGCTAGTTATGAAAACAAAATCACTACTGATTCTAAAGACAACTACAAAGCATTCTATAGCTATGTCAAGAATATGAATGGCAACATAGGTTCATAGGTTGGTACTAGGCTATCGGCCCTAGGGCCTATACAAGCCTAGCCATAACAATTCCCTGGCTATTTCTTCCCACACTGTTTACTTCCCTGGACCCCTGTCTAGCAGGGCGACTGACGTGATCCCTGGGGTGAATTTCCTTTCTCCCATCCAATCATCAAGGTTCCTTTTGAAGAGGGCCAAAGAGGCACTCTGCTTGACATGTATGGGCAGTCTATTCCAGAGTCTGGGGAGTCTCTGGGTCAGGAACCTATCCCTCCAGCATGTTTTGTTTATTGTGATGACAAGATTTAGATCTCTGGGGTGTGTGGCTCTGAGGGATTGAGATTTCTTTAAGTGTAGCATGTCCAACAGCTCTAGGTTTGACATGGCCTTGTATGTTAAGTAGAGATCACCTCGGAGTAGACGATATGTGACAGAGTATAGCTGGAGTTTTTTAAGGCGATCAGCATAGGGCATCTGCTTTAGGCCTGTGATTCTTTTAGTGAGGTATTTCTGCGGCCTTTCCAGTTGTTGCAGATGTCTTGAGAGGTACATACCAAATGGGGCATTGTATTCTATAATGGGTCTAATGAGGGATGAGTACAGTGGGACAATGACCTCCTTTTTTCTGGATGAAAAGCCCTTAGTGATGAGAAGGATTTCCTGACTGTTGTGGCGATGTGGTTATTGAAGGTGAGACCACTGTCCACCTTTGTCCCGAAGTCTCTTATCACATTTTCAGTGTTTAGTGTACTGCCACCTATGTGGTAATTCATGGGTACATATTTTTTCCCAAAGGGGATAACTATACATTTCTTGGCAGTGAGCTTGAGCCCATGGCTCTGGCACCAAACATCTGTTTCTGCAAGGCCCTTTTGTAGAGTATCCACATTATTTGGGGATTCAATAATGGATCCCAGTTTGCAGTCATCTGCGAACTTTGTTAGCCAGTGTCTCTTAGTGTTGCCCTTTACTTCAGAGAAGTAGATGCCAAACAAGAGAGGTCCCAGGACTGAACCCTGAGGTACTCCACTTGTCTGGAGCTAGATTTGGAGTTGGCTACTTTTACAGTGTGGGTTCTGTCAGTAAGCCAGTTGGCAACCATTCGAGTGATGTAGGGATTAATGTTCATCTTAGTAAGATTATCTATGATTCCAGAGTTGGGGATGGTGTCAAAGGCCTTGGCGAGGTCCAGATACGCTGTGTGGATTGCCTTACCCTCGTTCCCGGCTCTGGAGACTGATTCGAAGAAGTCAATAAGGTTCAGGAGACAAGATCGGCCCTTCATGAACCCAAACTGGGTGTGGTCCAGTGTTTTAAGGTTGCCAATGTCTTTGTTTATAAGTTCCATGATAATACGTTCCATGAACTTGCAGATCAGACTCTTCAGACTGATGGGGGGGTAGTTCCCGGGATCCAAGGTGGACCCCCCCCCCCTTGTGGAGTGGGATAACTGTAGCTGTATGCCACTCAGTGGGCATGAAGCCTGAGGTGAGGGTATGATTAAACATGACACTTAGGTGAGGTGCCATTTCATTTTGTAGTTCATGTAGTACACAGCCCAGGATGTCATCTGGTCCCATGGATTCTTAGCTTTGGAGAGTGTGTTTTGTACCTGTGTGGCCATTATTACCGGAATTTGGAAATCTTCCAGTATTGAGATGGGCCATTTAGGGGGTGAGAGGGGGTGAAGTTGGCACTGAATTGATCTGCCAGAATATTGGCAATATCCTTGGGATCAGTATATTTAATGCCATTCTGTTGTAGCTCAGAGCAGATCTGAGCATTGCCATTTAGATTCTTGACATAGTTATAGAATGCCTTGTGGTTGTCTTTGGAATCTTTTTTTATTTTTGTATCTAGCTTTGGAGGATTTATGAGGGATCAAAGCTTCTTACTGAGGCGGGTAAGGGAGTTTTTTGCATCCTGGGATTTTCCTCCTTTCTGCAACATTTTTTTCCTTTTGTTGTAAAGTTTGTTTATGACAGGGGACCACCAGATTGGCTTCCTTTTTTGGAGGAGAGCATCTTGGTTCTATTTGGGATGGCACGATTCATGCATGAGTGGATGTGCTCGTACAGTGCCTTACTGTAGGACTCAGCAGTCGAACTTTCAATTCCCGTCTGCATGGGTGTCATGAAGTTTGTAACTTCTGACTTGAGTAGCATGAAGTTGGCCTTGGAGAAGTTTTTTATGGAGGTTTCCTTACTGGGGGTGGGATGTGGATGTTAAGGGTGATTAGCTTTTGGTCTGACCTGACCAACGAGGGGGTGACCACAGGTGTGGAGCATTGATTTCCCATGTTGGTAATGACCAGGTCTAGGATATTGGAGCCCCTGGTGGGACTATGGATTAGTTGATCCAGGGCACTGGAATTTATGAATTCCAAGAACCGTTGGGCAAATGTGTTGGTGCAGCAGTAGTTTTCCCAGTTAATGGCAAGGTAGTTGAAATAACCCAGTATTAGTGTGTTTGGTTGTGTATTAATATTTTCCAGTATGTTTAGAAAGATGTAGTGAGAATCTTGGGGTATGGTGGGGGATCTGTATCAAGCTACAATTTGGATTGCGGTCTTACCTAGTGATAGTTGCACCTGGAGAATTTCAGACGCATTGTGTTGGGCAACTAACCTGGTGATGTGAATATCCTTGGTGAATATGGACACTCCTCCACCTTTAGTGTTTCGATCCTGATTTGGTAGCCGAAAAGTGTGGTAAGAGTTCTAGCCAGGTATTGCATGGGTGCTCTCCGGAGCCTTGAACCAGGTCTCAGTTACTGCACAGATATCGATGTTCTCCATTTTTAGGAGTGCCTCGAGAGAGTGCATTTTGAGGTTTAGACTTCTAGCATTGAGTAGCATTACCTTCAGATTTTGCATGCTTGTACCTGTTATGGTGGTGGTTTTGGCCTTTGAACTTTGCCTAAAAAAGGCACTATAGGGGTGACAAGAGCCTTAGCCAGTAACCTGAATCCCAGGGGCGACAGATGCAGACCATCTCTGGCAAAGCATCGTGGTCTGTCGATCATGTTGTCCCAGGCAGACAGATACTGGATCCCCTTTGAATGACACCAGAAGCTTAGCCAATTGTTGAAGTCAATCATTTTGTCCTTATATTGTGGTGTCATTCTGGGTGAAGGCAGGATGCTACTCAGGGCTAGGGTCATATCTGCCTGGGCCACATGATCCAAGAGCTCTTCCATGTCTCTTTTCATGTAGTCCAGGCAGGTATGTCTCAAGTAATTCACTCTAACATGGACAATGACAGAGTCATATTTGTACTTGTTGTGGAGTGACTGGAGTGCATGAGTTATGTGGCGGATCCTGGCACCAGACAGGCAGCTCACTGTAATTGTCTCCTTGTTCAGCCTGGTGAGTGGGACATCGGTGTGCCTGACTATAGAATCACACATGACTAAAGTGTTAGCTACGTTGTCTTGCCTTATGGGCTGTTGCTGGGTGGCACACTGGTGTTGTGAGCTATGTGTCACTTTGGTTGTGATTGGTGTTTGTTTGCGTTTCAGCTTCTGAGGTAGGTCCTTGTTGCTTTTTCAGGTTACAGTTAAGGGCCTCTGCATATGTGGATTTAGTGTTGCTGTGAGTTACAGCACAATGGCACTAAATATACAGAACCTACTGATATTGCCAACATCCTGGCAGATAGGTTCAGTGCTAACTTTACCCCCCTCTCACCCGCTAAGGGGCCCATCTCTATACCGGAAGAATGCAAAGTTCCTGCAATCATGGCTGCACAGGTAAAAACCACACTCTCCAAAGCCAAGAAGACAGCATCCATGGGACATGACAACATCCCAGACTGCTTTGTACATGAACTACAGAATTAACTGGCACCCCACCTAACTACTATGTTAAATCATAGCCTCACATCAGGCTTTGTGCCCATTGAATGGCACACGGAGATGGCTATCCAACTCAACAAAGGGGGAGCCACCACTGACCCAGGGAAATACCGCCACATTAGCCTGATGAGCCCTTGTCTGCAAGGCCATGGAATGTATCATCATGGAACTTATAAACAAAGACATTAGTAATCTCCAAACTCTAGACCCCACCCAGTTCGGGTTTGTAAAAGGCAGATCATGTATCCTAAATCTGATAGACTTCTTTGAAGCAGTCATCAGAGCCATAGATGAGGGTAAGGTGGTTCTATCTAAATCTTTCCAAGACTTTTGACACTATCCCCCACTGTGGAATTATAGATAAACTCACTAAACTAGGTATAAATCCCTATGTCACAAGATAGGTTGCCAACTGGCTCACTGACAGAACCCACATTGTGAAAGTAGCAGGCTCCAAGTCCGACTTCATACCAGTGACAAGTGGAGTACCACAGGGTTCAGTCCTGGGTCCTCTCCTGTTTGGTATCGACTTCTCTGAAGTACAAGCTAATACAGAAGGTCTTTGGCTAACGAAGTTTGCAGATGACTGCAAACTAGGAGCCATAATCGAAACTCCTAACAATGTGGACATCCTACAAAAAGGCCTCACTGAGACAGATGCCTGGTGTCAAAGCCATGGCCTCAAGCTCAATGCCAAAAATTGAATTGTGATCCCCTTTGGTAAAAACTCTGTACCCATGAACTACCATATAGGCAGCATTCTACTTAACACTGAAAGTGTGATAAGAGACCTTGGGACACAGGCGGACAGTAGTCTCTCCTTTGATAACCACATCACCACAGTAGTCAGGGAATCCTTTTACATGGCACACCTCATCACAAAAGTTTTATCATCCAGGAAAAAAGAGATCATTGTTCCCCCTCAACTCATCACTCATTAGACCCATTATAGAGTACAATGCCCGATAACCACATCACCACAGTAGTCAGGGAATCCTTTTACATGGCACACCTCATCACAAAAGGTTTATCATCCAGGAAAAAAGAGATCATTGTTTCCCCTCAACTCATCACTCATTAGACCCATTATAGAGTACAATGCCCCTTTTTGTATGTATCTCACAAGATATCTACAACAACTGTAAAGGCAGCAGAAATATGTCACAAAGAGGATTACCCGCCTCAAACAGATGCCCTATGCAGACTGTTTCAAAAACTCCAGCTTTACTCCATTGCATATCAACTACTCAGAGGTGATCTCTCCCTAACATACAAAGCTAGTGCTGTTGGACATGCTCCACTTAAAGAAATCCCAATCCCTCCGAGCTACACGTGCTAGGGACCTAAACCTTGTCACCACAATAAACAGAACATGCTGGAGGGATAGATTCCTGTCCCAGAGACTTCCCATACTCTGGAACAAACTACCTATCTATATCAAACAAAGCTCCTCATTAGCACTCTTCAAGAAAAATCTTGATGATTGGATGGGAAATAGGAAATTCACCCCAGGGATCACTTCTGTGGCTCTGCTCGACAGGGGCACAGGAAAATAATTTTTTTGGGTGGCGAAAGCCAGGGTACCTTTATGGCTAGGCTTATATAGGCCCTAGGGCCAATAGCCTAATACATACCTATGAACTAGCATGCAGATTGTCTTGTGTAGTGTAACAAAATTACTTAAATGTTACAAACATTTGAAGTTTATTGTTACATGTTTCCATTGTGTATGAAGCTGATGATATAAAACGGCCTATGGTGCCAACTCCTATGTGCTGCAGCAAAGATGTGTTCATTTGCTTCTTCTGTCTATCCCAAGCATTCTTGAATCCTATTACCTACACTACATGCCACTAATTCTGGAATTAATGTCCGAGACCTCAACACTCTGTCTCTGTGAAATAGTATTTCTTTATCAGTATGGAATTGTCCTCATCTTTTTGTTTATACTCCTCCCTTCTTGCCCCACTGAAAGATGCTGCATCTAAATCATATAATTCCTTTACATTCTGCTGTCCAGTCCTATCTTGTCAATTTTGAATGTCTTCTGTTACCCCCATTCCCTTCATTTCCTTGTAATTTTGACTGTTGTGCATTGTATGTTTCCTACTACCCTGATCTCCCTTCTTCTTTAAAGCCACTGAACTCTGGCACGGTATTCCATATGAAGCTTTACCAGTGTTCTGTAAAAACAGAGGATGGGTTCGGTATTCCATATGAAGCTTTGCCAGTGTTCTGTACAAATGGATGATGGGTTTGGTATTCCATATGAAGCTTTGCCAGTGTTCTGTACAAATGGAGGATGGGTTCGGTATTCCATATGAAGTTTTACCAGTGTTCTGTACAAACGGAGGGTGCGTTCGGTATTCCATATGAAGTTTTACCAGTGTTCTGTACAAACGGAGGATGGATTCGGTATTCCATATGAAGCTTTACCAGTGTTCTGTACAAATGGAGGATGGGTCTGGTTTTCCATATGAAGCTTTATCAGTGTTCTGTACGAACGGAGGATGGGTTCGGTATTCCATATGAAGCTTTACCAGTGTTCTGTACAAACAGAGGATGGGTTCAGCATACCTACAGTGTTCAGTGCAAACTGAGGATGGGTTTGGCGTACCTCTGACATGGTATTCCATATGAAGCTTTACTAGTGTTGTGTACAAATGGAGCATGGGTTTGGCATACCTGTAGTGTCCTTCACAAATGGAGGATTTGTTCGGCATACCTATACTGTTCTGTACAAACAGAGGATGGGTTCAGCATACATCTGGCATGGTATTCAATATGAAGATTTACCAGTGTTTTGGACAAATGAGAATAGTTTAGCATACCTAGGATCTGATCTATTAGCTACTAACACTTGCAATTAGTCTGACTACTGTTTGGCTTTTGCCACTGCCTTTTGATGCCACAGTGTGTTTTTGTGATCAAATATCCTTTCTCTCCTCTGTCCTCCTTAGAGAGCCCCCTCCAATTATGTGTGCTTTTCTTTATTTCTCCTTGACAAAAAGTATAGCTCAACAGTTTTCTACATTAAATCATGGCTGTCCTATATCTCTTCATAATGCTGTAACCAGAAATATCAATTTTGTACTCAGTCCTCATAAAATTGTCTCACATCACTTACTTTACATTTAAAAATTGACTTAGTTCTGTAAGTTTTGCACCCTATAGACTTAAGAAACATAAATATTTAAGCCGCTATCCCCCACAACCATACAAGGCTATTTTTAGAAGAGTATTGTTTTTTTCTGAGCATACTGAGTACATATCTTATACACCCTTCTTTAGATTGTTCTACATATACTGAGCTCTGTGAGCCAGTATATTTCTCAGAAATGCTCAACAAACAGTATACTCCTTTAAATGCAGTGAGTATGTGTCCCTATGACAGTATACTTCTTTAAATGTAGTGAGTATGTGTCGCTATGACACTCCTTTAAATGCAGTGAGTATGTGTCAATATGACAGTATGCTCCTTTAAATGTAGTATTTATTGCTATGACAGTATGCTCCTTTAAATGCAGTGAGTATGTGTCACTATGACAGTATACTCCTTTAAAAGCAATGAGTATGTGTCACTATGACAGTATGCTCCTTTAAATGTAGTATTTATTGCTATGACAGTATACTCCTTTAAATGCAGTATGTGTCACTATGAGAGTATACTCCTTTAAATGCAGTGAGTATGTGTCGCTATGACAGTATACTCCTTTAAATGCAGAGAGTATGTGTCGCTATGACAGTATACTCCTCTAAATGCAGTCAGTGTTTGTCGCTATGGTAGTATACTCCTTTAAATGCAGAGAGTATGTGTCACTATGATGGTATACTCCTTTAAATGCAGAGAGTATGTGTCACTATGAAAGTATACTCCTTTAAATGAAGAGAGTATGTGCTGCTATGACAGTATACTCCTTTAAATGCAGTGTGTGTCGCTATGATAGTATACTCCTTTAAATGCAATAAATATGCGTTGCTATAACAGTATACTCCTTTAAATGTAGTGAGTATGTGTCCCTATGCCTACGTGGTTTCTTCCAAGAATGACTGTCTGCCTGAGGACTGGCCCTTTCATCTGTGATCTCTGCTCCAACTTTGACATCATCAGGTAACTGGTGTATCTCACTCTCCAGTTGACTTTCTACCACAGATATACTAAAATGACTATGCCGACCATTGAACTGTGGCATATCTGGGAGTGCTTTTTATATGAACAGTTTTCCCATAACATCCATCCCTTGCTTCTGCTCAGTGTATCAGTTGAATTTCTGGCCTACCATTTTGATCTCCCCCTCATTGTCCACTGTGCATTTTATTATCCTAGTCAGACTCCTGTGAAGCATGTTCTGAATTACGTAGTGAAGTCCAGATCAATCACATTCCCAGGGTTTCCTTTATGAAGCTTACTCGTGACCCAAACACAGAACTCAGAGGAAAGACTGGCATGATTTCTGCCACATAAAACCATGCTGGTAGCAGTTTAAAGCACAATTAATAAGTGTTCAGAAACTCCTTCAGCCTCTTCCACTAAATATTTCCTTTGCCTCTCCTGTGGCACAGTTAAAAATAACAGCAATGTAACTGCATAGTTTCTTCCTGATCCACCTTCATTTAAGGGTACAGTTATTTTTCCCTCAGTCCTGTAACACTGCTTTAGGTTTTAAGATAACATCTTTCAGTTCTGTCAGTATTTCTCCTACAGCCCTTTGATTCTTTAACGTCTTTCTTCCTAGTAACTTTCCAGTTTATCTTTTTGTACATGTTCTGCCTTCCCTTATTGGTACCCTGTCCATCCGTCCTCATTAAATGCAAAGCAACACTAATGCCGCTCTGGTGGCTAATAAAACCCATGCACAGGATAGAAATGGAGTGATCTCACACTTGGAAACTGATGAACAAAAAAACATTATTTGTCTATGGTTAGTATCAAATCCCTCTGGGTTACTGTCCATTAATGATCATATCCAAGCAGTAAGAGAAAAGACAAATCAGATGTGTTGGTAAAACCTAGCTGTTGTCATATAGATGGCTAATTAAAGATTAAAGCACAAACCATGTTACAACAGGAGCAGAGTGAAAAAAACATTAGTGAAAATCAACAGAATTGTAGATTGCATCCTTAGGAGTGTCCATTCCAAAGATAAGGAGGTGGTCCTCCTGTTTTAGTGATTATTTATAAATTAGCTTGTGAAATACTGCATCCAGTTAAGGAGACTATACAGGTAGAAGGAAATAAAGCTGATTGAAAGGTACAGAGGAAGGCTGTGAGACTTGTAAAAGGGAGAGAGACCAACATCAAGAGAAAGATGTGAGATGCAATTGTTTATATAAGAAGTTAGGAAGAAAAGAGAAGACAGGGTGCGGATTCAGAAATCAACGTAGAGGCTGTAATTTCAAAGAGAAGACTGAATTTCAACTTGAATATGAGGGACTACATATATAAATGGAAGAAATTTCTAAAATTAGGTTCATTACTAGTCGTAACTCATTTTAACAGCAAGAGTTAGCAAGATGAGTTCATTAACAAGGGTCCCTATTAGACTGACGAAAAATCAAAATCTTGAATGGCTTAGATGTCGAAAATGCCATTCTTTGTAATCGCTAATGTGAGATTGCAGTACAGTGAAGTTTGGAAAATGTGGCCTTTCCTCACTGTAGTGCGATCTCAGAATTTAGTGGGGGGTGTGGGGGGCTGCGCAATTTCGATTACCCGCATTTCCGCTCATGTGAGCAAGATTTTGAAATGTCGTCTATATGATATAGACCCCATTAGCAATCCAAACTTTTTAAGGGGGCCTTTGTCCCTCATGTCTGAAAATGTGTGCACTTCTTCCCATATCCCTTAATTTGTAAACTATTTTGATGGTTATACCAGTGTTGGGAAAAGGACTGAATCTTGACAAGTTCCCATGAGTTTAGCTTATGATGAACATAGTGGTTTCTGTAAAACAGGTGTCGAAGAAATAGCACAGGGACAGAGTGAGAGAGAGAGAGTGAGTGAGAGAGAGAGAGATGGGGAGAGATGGGAGAGATATGGCAGAGGAGCAGCTGTATGGTGCTACCTCCAACTTTCTGGCAAACTGGGTTGATCTTTAGCCTAGACTTGCTGTCAGTCTTGTCATTTAATGTGTGTGTGTGTGTGTGTGTGTGTGTGTGTGTGTGTGTGTGTGTGTGTGTGTGTGTGTGTGTGTGAGTGAGAAAAGGCATGTTTGCTATAGCATTAGGAAATGTAACATGAAATAATATTGACATCCTCACCTTCAGTTACTACAAACTGGGTGAATTTGCCACTGGCACGTCTCATACAACCCATCAGCATTTGTTTTTATGCTTCAGACAGTGATGGGTGGGTATGTGTGTGTGTGTCTGTTAATCATAACAAAATTCACTGCAATTGGTTGTTGTAAGTTCAAAAGCTTCTGCTCTGTAGAACCTGTTCTACTGTCTTCAACTTCTGGACCTGCTATTCCTACAGGAGAGCTGCAGTCTGTTCCGGGTTTCTTTCTGCAGGTGTACAGGACCGGTCACTAGAGTGGGTGTCCTGATTTTATTTGTCCTGAGCTGCATCTATTAGGCTACTCCTCCAGCTGTGTATGCTTTCAGGAGCTTTCTCTTTGAATATGTTAAATGAAACATCACAGTTGCTGTAGCTTCACACACTGCTCATTCACTCTTGTTAGCTCCTGCCTTCCATTTTATGTTCTTATCTACCTGTTTTATAAGTTGTATTTGACTAGCTCACTCATCCAGTTAATGAACATGAAATAAAATATGATTTTCAACCAAGATTCAAAAGAAGGAAAAAGCAATAGAAAACTTCTTAATTAAATGCCTGTTACTATCATAAGAGGAATAACAGGGCACTGGAAATATTATAGCTATTTACAGTACATCTCAGGGGGGTCCTTGCTCTGATCTCATCTTCTCATTTACTTTGAAGATCAGGATAGCACTTCTGCAGGTCATTGTAATGGTGCTGGCACTGTTTACCACAGTAGGATGAACTAGTGGCACCAGACACCTGCCGTGGCAGGACTGTGCCATGCATCCACTTTATTCTGGGGACCCTTTTAGACATCCCTGAGCAAGAACAGAAAGATTGTGCTTTCCTTACTGCACACTTGGGAACTCTACAGGCATTAGTGCCTATGGGAGCCATGGCCATTCACCATGTCACATTGCTGATGTTGGCACATGACTTGCAACATCGGGCAGCTAGTTAGTATGATCATAGTGCCACTACTGCTGTATCATGGAAATAGATGGTGTGTTATGATGGTATTAGGGTGTGAACAGTGACATGTAAGAAGTGTAAATGCCACATAATGCTTCACTCCAATATCAGTGTTGCTGTTAGCTCCTCTGCTGGCTACAGAAGTAAAATATATTCCCTCAAGTCCCTTCAGGGGTCATTGACCCACACACACATGCTCATTGCGCATTGCAGCTGCTCATGTGAGTGCATGCAGATGAACAAGCTTCTTATTGCTGCAGCTATAATTATCATAATGTGGAAAACATGCGATTTGGGAAAATTCACTACATTGTGCCTCATTAGCATAAGGGCCATGTTTTTAGCTTCAAAACTACATGATATAAGCTCCTGCATCTCCCATTTGACTCTTCACCCTAAGGAAGATTGCATCACAGCAGCAAACATAGTCCTGTTGGAGACTGCTGAGAAGGATTTCTACAAGCAGCAGCCGTCTCTGAAAGGTAATTGTTTGTGGGAAGTATTACTGCTAAGTTATTGCTCATGAATTTTTGTGATATGCTACTTGCTATTTTTCTGTATTACTATATTACTGAGTAATAGTTTATTCACAGGGCTGCTGCTATTGGTGAAGAGTTCTTACTTATTCTGAGTGAAAACATTTAGTGTCCTGATAGGTGCTGTCTTATCAGGACCATTTACCATAGGTAAAGGCATACTCTAGAGATGATTGCAGCCAAATTCTGGAGTGGTTAGCGGTCACAGCCTGCGTGGTAGATATGGATAATGTGATGACCACATCCTCACCCTGTACCCTGGACACAGCTACTGTGCCTGTGCAACTCAGCCTGCAAACCCAGGATGATGCCCATGTCTGAAGATGCAGACATATTTGTGTGGGGAGGGAGGTCATAACCTGCAACACAATCCCCATTGGTTATGACAAGCTCCACAGATCAACATGATGACATCAGAGGATTGCATGCCAGTGGCCACACATGCCATACGCCTCTCCAGCTTAGTGTGTCCTGGCTGCTTAACAAAGTTTGTGCAGGGCCATAGTACAGGGACAGGCAAACACCAAGACTGGCATTGCTTAGCTGTTGTGTAGTATGTGGTCTGTATGATGATGTGAGTGAGCATGGAATAAATTTACATCAGTGGCATGTGGTATGGGGAGTTTGCCTGTGTAGCCACACATCATGGCTGATGCACTTCTCATGACAAGTTCTTCTCTTTCTTTGCTAAGGAAGGGGGGGGGCTGGACAGGAGTATGTAGTGTCACCACCTCCACTCCACTCCATCATCCAGTACTGCTGCTGCCCCTTTGTGATGTGAATGGAGTACACCCAAAGAATGGTCCCCAGTTCATGGTCACTGAGCATTTATCCTTATATTATGGTGTGGATTGTGCCTTAGCCTTTCTCAAGAGGAAGCACCCCTCTGGGTGGGAATGCCTATGTTTAATGCATACTTCTCCTGTCGGTCCCCTGGATATGTCCAGCATATCCCAGCACAGTGCTGTAACATCTGCTGGGGCTATGTCCTGGTACACACATTCAGTGCCTCTATCACAGACTTTTTCCAGCAGTGGAGACATCATCCCTTACCTGGACAGTCTGACCTGCTCTCCTAATTTGCCTGGTTATGGCTGATGCAGTCTCACACACACAGAAAACACTAATGGTAACACTCAAATACATCCACCCCCTGTGTGCACACACACATATACACATGCAGTGCCATTTGCTGATGTTTGTCACTGTGGCTGCCCCACTTGTGCATGTGATTATAGCTGTGTCCTGCCCTCAGTATCCTGCTACTTAAGTAACCTATGTCTGATGCACAGTGTAGCCAATCTATGCATGTTACAGCACAGCCTTGGGTGTAGGATTGCATGCATAATTTTAATGTTCTTTATAGTGCTTTAATGTGGGCAGTTATGAACCAGATGCTGCCACTTAGCCAGTGTCACATCATGCTGTGGCTGCCTGTGTCTGGCATAGTCCATCTCTATAGCCATCTCTTACACAGGTCCATCATCTACCACTGCCTCCTCCTGAAGATATCTCACCTGCTGTAACTATCTGCATATAACGATGGTGTAAAACTTTGCAAAGATTAATTACTTGTTATAGGGTAATATCGCAGTGCGGCCCCAGATATATCCAGATACCAGATGCAGACCTTAACCATGGTAAGTGCATGTTTTAAAATGGCCCAGGTCATTGGCAGGGCATTGTTGTAGCCATTTTCTACCATGGTTTGAGGTTTATACTAAGTATCATTAACCATGGCCCTAGGGCATATCCTGCAATACCAGTAAGATGCTCTTGAATAAAATTACCTTGCATGAACAATTAGTTTAGGTTCCACATGTCATATGTGGGAGTTGTGGGCACTAGCTGGGTGGCCTGTAGACACATTGTGTATTATACCTCACTGCATTACCTGCCTTACTGACCAGCTGGCAGTTAACAGAGTGGAAACTTTTATGGTTACTATACCTTTGTCCCTGCTCAGCATATGGGCTCTTTATTGCAATGTCTGTGCAGTCTATGGCCTCCTGTGCCTCAGGGGATTGTGCTATGTCATAAAAAGCCCACGTGGTGTTGGCTGTCTCCTCAGTAATACACAGAAACCACATATGCACCCCCACATGGTGTACCATGGCATCGAGAAACGAGTAAACTATCCTAAAGACAGATGCCTTAAATTCACCCATCATGTCTCCTGATACTTCGGCTGGTGTTCTGAAAACCACACATGCCTTGGTGTCTACAAAGATAGGTACTCCTGACAACCCCTGGGCCTGCATGTGAGGGTGACACATCTCAACCATTTCCAATATGGTGCCCCTAGCCACGTGGTAGTGGTCCACAATTTCTGAGTCATGGAGGGCATGATATGCTAGGTATGGATGGATGTGTTGCCAAGGGGCAATGATCTGAAGTAGTGAATATAAGCAACAACAGTCTCTTGCAGATACGGATGGTTGAGTGCAGTAGCCACAGTGTACATTTTTGTGGTCTGTCTCCCATAACTCCACATTTTAGGTATGCTCAACAATGCTGGAGTTATTGTCTCTTAGCTCAAATATATGCACATTCCTGAATTGCTTTGCCATATTGTTTACCGTCATTTGCATCTGTGGTTGCCCTCATTTTAATACTGCTGCTCACCTCCATGTCATCATATCACCATTTGTATATTATGCCACAGAATTTCTCTGGTTTCTGCAGTCTTGCTCACTGCGTCTCTGAATTGTCCTCACCCAGCATGTGCCCATTCTTTATGCAAATTTGCTTACCACAACATGAAAAATAATTCTGAATCCCAGGTCTAATTCTCATTCACCTCTTTGATAAGAGTCAGAAACTTGGTAAAAGGGCATTTCATTTAGGAAGTTGTATAACAGATACACAATAGCAGCAGTGGAGGGGTAATTAAAATCATAAAACTAAGTAGATTAAGTTAGCTCTTAAGGTCCATAATATAGACAGAAAAAAATATTTTTTTCATTTTCAACAAAAAAAAAAAAACACATTTATTATGTTATTTTTTCTTTTGGTAACAAAATAAGTAGGCTGGTCCTTGGACCTTTTTCAGCCATGACACAGGCATTCCAATTAAAAAATACTCTTACTTAGGCCAAAGTAGTAAGATCTGAATGCCAGTTTGGTGTTGTCTGACAAATATTAGTCCTGCTGTAAATAAAATATTCAAGTTCAAAGAATGTAAAGCCCAGTGCTTATCTCATCCACTGTAGCACTGGTGTAAGTGAAGTCTGTAGTAAATGCTATGCCAAAGATCATTCAGTCCATTCTGTTTACCCAGTGACATTCATTTCAGAGTTAACTTATTCAATGAAGCTGTGTTCTCTACTTGTGTGTAACCACACTATATCATCTTCAATTAGTATACATAATTTATTTATAAATGCTGAGGCTAAGCTTAGTATGACAGCACTGTCACTAAAGGCCTTCTGGATATCAAGAAAGCTTGATAGAGTACATGACCTACAATGTTTCAAAACCAGAAAATTCTCAAAGACTGCATTTCTGAGGCAGCATGTAGGCGAAACAGGTTTAATACTGAAATGGTAGAGCACTCTTTGAATTTTTTTTTGGGAGGGAGAGGGGCCAGCTTACCTCTGTACTGAGATCCCTAGCTTTCATTGGGAGGCCACCTTGACTTGTCCCTTCACTAGATGGGTCCAGTACTTCTGACTGAGAGGAAACGCTACAGATGGAGTGGTACAGGATATGATTCTCCACCATGACTGGGAGAGGAGTGGAGAAGCTGGGATCTTTATGCTGCAGCCAAGTTATTTTTCCCTTTCTTAAATATTGGCTCCCCATTGGTGCACTGTGTGATGTCACCCAGTTAGAGGTGAGGTGCAATGGTGCTGTAAGGGAAATGACTCCTCCTTCGTGGAGACAAGTTCCTCTTTTACCCAACCTGCTGCTGCAGCAACGACCCCTCTTCATGGCCCCAGTGTTACCACTAGAGCTTCTGAACAGTTCATGCTCCAAATGCACAGTGCTAGGTAGAACATTTACATGTTAGCCTTATCCTTTAGAGACAAGGGTACTAAACAATGGGTGAAATTGTGGTCTCCCATCCAGTTGTCCAGATAATATTTGAATATGGTAAGACAAGTACTTTGCTTCATGTAGAGAGGAAGGTAATTCCAAAGACGTTGTATTCTCCATGATTCTATTTGTGCTGCAGAAGAGATTAAGATCTTTTGAGTGGGTGTTTATTTCACCATTGGACTTGCAGATATGCAGTACTGCAGAGAGAATAGGGTCTCTTGGGTCTCTTTATGCAAGGCAGTGATCACTCCTAAGTATCCTATGTATAACTGAGAAGAGGGATAAGGCTTTGGGACGGATAATGCAGTTTTTTATGGTTTGGGGCCTTGATTTTTTTTTTTTTGGTGAAAAGTGTTTGGACAGGTACATACCAAAGGGTATTATACTCCATGATCAGCCTTATACGTGCCGAGTACAGTGATGAAATCGCATTCCTGGGCCTAGGTGTCATACCCTTATTAATAAGCAGTGCAATGAAAATGGATCTTCTTATACTAGTGGATACAGCGTGATTGAAATACAGTTTATTGTCCATACAAGTCACTAACTGCTGACTCAGTTTTCAGGGGTATTTTGTAGATGTGATAGCTACATGGGACATCATGCTTTCCAAAGGAGACTATCACACATTTCTTTGCATTTAGATTTAGTTCATGATTATGACACCAGCTATTTGTTTGGGAAAACCCATTTGGAGGATCTTGGTGTCCTCTGGAAAGTTTTATGATACCATCATGTTTATAGCCATCTGTCAAGCTTTACATTAGCTTTGATTTCTGAGAAGTAAATTCCAAAAGGGAACGGCCCAAGGACTAAACCTTAGGGTACATTGCTAGTTACAGGTCTTTTAGAGGAGGTAGAGCTCCCCTAATTTCATTGGATATACCTCATATTTGTGAGGCAATTTTCTATCTAACAAATTACATAGCAATTAACATTTAGATGGAACAGTTTATCAATAATACTGCAGTTTGGGATAGTGTTGGAACACCTTTGAGAGGTCTAAATATAGAGATTGCACAAACACAGGATAAGGGCATATTCTCCAATCCCGAGAATTACGCAGTCTCGTATGCTTGTCCCTTAGCTGTGTAGTTTTTCATATGCAGTTGACTAAACAGCTGTTGACCACACACACACACACACACACACACACACACACACACACACACACACACATACGCACACTCACTGTAATCAATGACTGCCATAGAGAGAGAGAGAAAATGTGTGTGCATGCATTTATTTGCTTTTGTTTACTGGGAAAGCCCACCTGGGGGGGATACCCTTTTTTACTGGAGGCCTAGAGTGAAAAGCTCTAGACGCATTAGGATTAAAAAAATACATAGCATATGAAATGTAAAAATTATAGCTGAATATGAAACAGGATTAAAGCAATGTAAACAAATGAAATGCAAGGCAATGCCTGCTTTTTATATGGCATGCCATTTATACAAATGAAATTAATGATAACAGATTTGTTTAGAAGTGGCTAACAGTTTTTTTCATTAATAGAGTAATAAATATGTACAGAATTATAGTTTTTCCTAGAGAGGGAAGACAGAGAAAACTAGAGGAAGCAACATCCTTGACCTGGTTATTACAAACATGGGCAACCATTGCTCTATACCAATAGTCAGTTCCTCCCTGGTTAGATCCGACTACAAACTAATCACCATGGAAATCCCCCCCCCCCCCCCCCGCAAAGGTAACCACCATGAAAAACATCTCCAAAGCTGAATATGAGCTCTTAAAAACAGAAGTGGCTAACTTCACAGCACCCATGTCAATGGAAAATAGATGCATGACTGCCGAATAATACACCAATGCACTGTACAGACATCAACATAAATGCATGGAACTAGCCATACCCAACAGAACCAAGATGCTCTCCTCCAAAAAAGGAAGCCAATCTGGTGGTCTCTTGCCATTAATATATTCTACAACAGAAGGAATAAACTGTTGCAGAAAAAGGTGAAGTCTCAAGACTGGAAAAGCTCCCTTATTAGCCTCAACAAAAAGTTGAGATCCCTCATCAAAACCTCTAAAGCCAGATATGAAGGCAGAATTGCAGTAGACACTAAAACAACCACAAAGCCTTCTATAGTTACATCAAGAATCTTCACAGCAATACCCAGGTTTGCTCTGAGTTCCTGCATAATGGTACCTCCTATACTGAACCAACAGATATTGCCAACATACTTGCCGACAAATTCAATGCCAGCTTTAACCCCCCCCCCCAAGGACCAATCACAATACCGGAAGAATGCCAGGCACCCAGCATTACTGCAGCACAGGTTAAAGCTGCATTGTCCAAGGCCAAGAATACAGCTACCATGGGACCCAACAATTTCCCTGGATGTGTTTTACATGAACTACAAAGTGAACTTGCACCACATCTGTGTGCCCTGTTCAGTCACAGCCTCACCTCAGGCTTTGTCCCTACCGAATGTTGCACTGCTCCATAAAGGGGGAGTAACTACAGACCCTAGGAAGCTTCACCCCATTAGCCTGATGAGTCTGATATGTAAAGCTACGGAGAACATCATCACGGACCTAATTAGCAAGGATATAGGGAATCGCCAAACTCTAGATCCCATGCAGTTTGGTTTTGTGAAAGGTAGATCATGCCTGCTCAACCTGGTTGACTTCTTTGAGTCAGTCACCAGAGCTGTGGATGAAGTTAAGGCAGTCCATACAGCCTACCTCAATCTGGCCAAGGCCTTTGATACCATTCCCCACTCAGGAATTATTGATAAACTCACCAAACTAGGCGTCAACCCCTATATCACTAGGTGGGTTGCAAATTGGCTCACAGACAGAACCCACAGCGTGAAAGTAGCGGACTCCAAGTCAGACTGCTGACCAGTCATGAGTAGAGTCCCACAGGGATTGGTCTTGGGTCCTCTCCTGTTTGGCATCTACTTCTCAGAAGTCCAGGCCAACATGGAGGAAGTCTGGCTGACCAGTTTCACAGACAACTGCAAGCTGGGAGCCATTATTAACTCCTCAAGTGATGTAGACAGCCTACAGAAAGGCCTCACTGAGACCAATGGCTGGTGTTGAAACCATGGCCTTAAGCTTAATGCCAAAAAATGCATTGTCATCCCCTTTGGGAAAAACTCAGTTCCCACTAATTACCACATCAATGGGAGCTCACTGAACATTGAAGGCGTTATAAGAGATCTTGGGGACACAGGTTGACCGCAACCTCTCCTTTGACCATCACATTGCCACTGTGGTCAGAAAGTCCTTCTATGTGGTACATCTCATTAGCAAGAGTTTTGCATCCAGGAAGAAAGAGGTCATCATCTCTCTCTACTCTTCCCTCATTAAGCCAATCATCGAGTATAATGCCCCATTTGGCATGTATCTCACTAGGCACATGCAACAGATTTTCACAGAGTGTCCAGATTTTTGCCTTGTATTTTTGGTCTGTTTCTCATAAAATTGTGGGTTTTTTTGGCAAATCATTGTGGACTGAAGTCAGAAAATAATGACAGACATCTGAGTTTCAGACTTCATATCCTTCAGAAAATTCATGCTAATACAAAACCTGTTATTCTTTTTACTTTCTAAGTTTACAAGACCATTAATTAAACAGTGTCCATATTTGGGGCCTTTGTCCCCCCATTATTTGTGACTTTGTCCAGATTTCTTGCTTTAGGAAGTTGAGAGGTATGCCACTGTGAAGCTCTAAAAAAAGTTACAATGGCTAGAATTACCACATTAGTCACTTCTATAAAGTTTATTTATACCCACAAAGCTACTAAAAGAAATAGCTGTCTATCCCCAAATCAAGAAAATATTTTAAGGAGGTGCAAATGCTTAAGTGTAAAAATAAAAATAAAAGTAGCAAAAGGTCGGGTGTGATTAAAAAAACGTGTTTATCAAGCAGAAGTCTATTATTTTACAGATGCAGCTGGTTCAATTTTGTGAAATGTCTCTTGAGAAAAGGGCTGTTTACAAAGAGGCAAACCTAAAATAAATAAAATAAAACAGTATTTGTTTTATAATATTGCTAATTTGTGTACATTAAAAGTATGTATAAGAAACGCATTGTGGCCTGTACAGCATACACGCTCTAAAACTGTGCATGTATTAATGTGTATATTCTTTAGAAAATTAAATTAGAATACCCATTAGACAACATTTCACATATTTCCCTGAGAGAAAATATAGTGTTTTCTATTTATAAATCTAGTATTTAATTGGGAGTGAAACCAGCAATAATCATACTGTGACTCCTAATGAAGTTGTACAGTTGATAGTACAAATCTTATGCAACTTAAAGAGTGTGAGATAGCCATATTAACTCTCTCCCTAAGCAGAAAGATAGATGAATTGTTATTGTTGAACTGATAGTGATTTGCGATGTTTATTCACTTATTTGTGTAAGCTTGACAGGACTTGCAACCAGTCAAGTGATTTATTTAAATATGACTTTACTTATGGCAAAGGTCATTATTTCATTTTAAAGACTGTTTAAATACTTGTTGGTGAGGGTATATGCAAGTAAGGCACTAGATGTGGGCGGCAGACATCCATATACATATGCAACAATACCGAGGGCTAAATGAGAATGCAGTCTACTTCCATTCAACTGTGGTCACTGAAGATGGGGGGGGGGGGGTGTCAGCAGTTGGCTTTCTATGTAGTGCATTACTGAAAGTAGCTTTCCTGTAAAATGTTTGGATATTCTAATTTGAGCAGTTGCATTATTGGGGAGGGGTTCATCAGTTATGAATTCTAGACCTCTCGGGGTGTTGTATTTGCCTTGCTGAGGTCTTTGTGAATTTACCTGCAGATTTAGTTGCTGGCTGTAGTGGCACGTTTTGTTTTTTGCTTGTCATGCTGGGTAAGTGGACTTAGCCTTTTTTAAATGTTATTTTATATTTTTGTAAGTTGGTAAACCTAATAAACCTACAAGGGCCTCTCTTTAGAGATGACCCAGAGGCTCAGTCTGGTTAAGTGATTTGCTTGGATGACACAGCAGGTAAGTACAGACTAAGAGAGCAAACCCAAAACTACAGGGTAAAGCTTATTAGGTGTTCACAGTTTTAATCTTCTGGACTTGAACTACCCTCGAAGGCCCATTTTTGTCATAGTGAAAAACACATGGACTGGGTTAAATGTAATGTGTATTCAGAGTAGCCAGTCACCCAGCATGCTGTTGGGGGGTGGGAGTAAACTTCATGGGCATGATGAAGAAAAGATGCTGACTTCACACAGAGGTTAATGCTGCACTGTGGGTCTTAGACCTATGAGGCAGAAGGCTTAACCAAAAAGCCACAGGACTGTTTTTCCCCTATCATAGTCATGAACCTTTTTTAATGTGTTACAAGGGTTCTACCTGACAACACCGACGCACTACAACACCGACAACAAAATCACCGACACCACATAACCGAAAGTTCACAAACACGAAACCTCACATGCCCGACACACCGCAATCCCGACAATCAACAAACAAAACAAATCCCCTGTCCAAAAAGCACACACACAACACAAGCACACCAAAATCCTTACAAACCCACACTAAACCATACATACACAACTATCTACAACCTTAACCCAAACCCTAACCCTAAGGTCCGTCACTATCGCACACTCACCTAACCGCCTAACCCTAACTCACTTAACCGCCCTAACCCTAAAGACTGTCACTATCGCACACTCACCTAACACGCGCCCTAACCCTAACTCACTTAACCCGCCCCTAACCCTAAAGACTGTCACTATCGCACACTCACCTAACCCGCGGCCTAACCTTAACTCACTTAACCCGCCCCTAACCCTAAAGAGTGTCACTATTGCACACTCACCTAACCCGTGCCCTAACCCTAACTCACTTAACCCGCCCCTAACCATAAAGACTGTCACTATCGCACACTCACCTGACCCGCGCCCTAACCCTAACTCACTTAACCCACCCCTATCCCTAGAGTCTATCAATATCGCACACTTACCTTACTCGCACCCTAACCCTAACATCCGTCACTGCCACATACTTACACATCCTTTTCACATGTCTGTGTTCTCAGCGTCGGGGTTTTCATCCGTTGGTCATCCCAGTTTTCGATCTTCTGGTGTCAGTCTTCTCATCGTCGGCGTTATCAGTTTTCGGCGTTGTCAGGTAGACCCGTTACAAGATATGCTAGCCGCTGTTTCAGGTTAGGGATACCTAGTGGTGAGATGATATGTAGTTTGCTGGAGCAGTGAGCAGATGGACCGCTGATGTATTCAACTACTGGCACAGAGAGAAGAGCTGATGATAAGAAGTTCAGAAGAAAAGGGGACGCAGTCAGTGCTGCAAGAAGGAGAAGTGGGTTCCTTGAGCACATGAAAGGTGGTGATATACTACTACTGGGTGAAATGAGATGAGCTATAAAGCAGGTTTTCACTTTCTCTTATAAGGTGGATTATCTTTAGGGTTGATTATATTAAGTAGGGAGAGGTTCCAAGTGGGAGGCATAGGGAACTTTACTCCCTTCCTCCAGAAAATTAGTCTGCTGTCAATTTTTGTTGGTTGGTGACTGTTCAGATGCTTTCTATGCAGTCAGTCAAGCTAGGCCTTGCCAAAATTGCAGAAATGCAAGCAAAAAATTAAACAGAATAAGCAGTAATGCTAGCAAAAGGACAAGTAGTGAGAGGCTGTAACACTAAATGCAGCAGAATCAGTGAATGAAAGTTAAATTAATACATGCAGATTGAAGCTGAAGGTAACATTAAAGCATGTAGATTTATTAATTTCCCTCGGGAAGTTTAGGAATTCCACACATGTTTAGCTGTCCTAGAGTGGACAGGAATAGGGGCTCTTGGTGCTGTAATGATGTTCATTCAGTTTAAGTAACTTTGGAGGGCAGTGTGGAAAAATCCAGTAGAATGATTAGTTATGTAACCAGGATTGTGGACTCATCATTGCTTGACACAGTGGATAGGAGATGTGCATGCCTTAAAACTGTGCATTTTACCAGAGGGTCTGGTAACAGAGGGATGTTAGATGTAGAAGAAGAGGGTTGTCTTCTAAGGAAAGGGTATGGAGGAGTAGAAGAACACAGAAAGGCACATGATCATGACTTTTATGTTTAGAAATAAACGAGAAACCAAGGCTGTGGTCTGGGAGTTTGAATTCTTAGACGCTATAAGGATAGAATGAAACATGATTGGCATTAAAAAGCGGTTGGGTGCAGGCTAAAATTTGGACTAAGGAAATATTGCTTGCCTGAGCAGACAGTGGTTCTGTAAAATACCCTACTTGGAAGCAGTACTTCCCACTGTAAGTTCAAGGAGAGTTGGTGAGCTCCTCAAAACTGCAAAAAGTTTCATGCAATTATGGGGAAAGATATACCAAGTGTGAAATTGCTTTATCTTGGAGATGTCCTTTTTTTGCATAGGTAAAGTGATCTCAGAGTTAGTATATATAAGTAGTGTGGGTGCAGAAGGTGAGGGATTGCCTCCCTGTGAAAATGCCTTAAATGCATGATAGTGACTTTTGCATTTCACTGTTGTTTGTGCTACCAGACAACTAGAGGCTTCTGAACTTCCAAAAAACATACGTTGCCTGTTTTTTTGCTTATTTATACTATTTACTGCACTTTTTTATTGCCTGCTGCCTACTTTTATACTGTATTTATTTATTGTATAATGAGCTGCACTGTTATACTGCAATTGCCTGCTACACTGTTCCAGTAAATTCAAATGTTATTGCTGTTTTCACTGTTTATTTATTTATTTACATTTGTTGACCGGGAAAATCTGACTGGACACAGGTCCTTCTTCAGTGGCGATCTGGGGTGAAAAGTTCCACAATAAAAACAACAATTAAAAAAACACAATTAATTACAAGTTACAAGAAGTATAGGTAGGTTTTCTTTAACAATAGTAGTAAACAGTTATAGTTCAAAATGAAATTAAGTATATAGTTAAATGGTACAACACTTATATCATTGGTGCCATAAAGACTAGTAAGTATTTTAATAGATGAGCTAGCAGCTATTACCTTTGAATAACAGTGGCTAACATTACAGCTGATATACAGGTTTACAAGCATTGTATTTGGCTGCAGTCCGAGGTAGTTAGAGGGCTGGAAGAAAGGGATTAGAGAGGTTGGGGTAGAGATGTTAGAGAGGTTTGTTACAGGGGCATGCCCAGTGCCCTTTTAGATGAAATTTTAGAGCAGCTTTGAAGTTCGTGTGTGATGACACAGAAGTTTTAGTGTGATGAAGGGTATTCTATAATTTTGCTGTGGAATAGGAGAGGAGAGCTTCTCCAGCAGAGTCCCTAGTTCTAGTTACCTGTAATTCATTTTTGTTGCTGGAGCATAGTGGTCTGGTGGTATGATAGGGCTGGAGTAGATTTTGGAGGGAGGGGACTTTTAGAGGATGATTTAGTAGTTTGTGGGTGAGTGAGAGTTGGTACCATTGAAGGAGGTGAGGGAGTTCTAGCCAGCCTAGTTCAGTAAGTGAGGTGCAGTGGTGGGTACAGTAGTTTGCACCAGTGGCAAACTTTGCTATTTTGTTGTAGCAAGCTTTGAGTTTACCTAACTCACTTTGCCTTAGGTTGGTAAATATTGGAGAGGCGTAGAGTAGGGTGGAGATAAGGTGGCTATTTGCAACTGAAATCTTGACTGTTTTGGTGAGGAATTGCTTATTTCTGTATAAAGCTCCTATTTTTTTGTGTACTTTTTTTATTGTTAACGGGATGTGGATGTCAAACTTGAGGTTATTGTCAATTTCAACTCCAAGTAGTTTGGTGTGGTCTGTTGGGGGGATAATGGTGTTATCATTGGCTTTAATATTAAATTGGTGGGTGTTTAGATTCTGTTTGATGGGTTGGAAGATGAGGAGTTTTGTTTTGTTTGGGTTAAGTATTAATTGTGCATCTGAAAGCCAAGTTTCAACTGTGGAAAAGGCTTTCTGTGTGGTCTTTTGAAGTTCAGGTAGGGAGTGGGCTGAGCAGATGATGGTGGAATCATCTGCGTACTGTATGAGTGTGGCCTGTTTGGTAGCAGAGGCTAGATTATTAGTGAACATGGAGAAGAGTAAGGGTCCAAGGATGGATCCTTGGGGAACACCTATTGAGACAGGGAGTCATTATGCCAAACAAAGGATTGATGGTGGTCAGTCAGGTAGCTCTGGAACCAGTTTGTGACAGATTGAGAGAAGGCTAGAGTATTGAGGACAGGGATGAGTTGTTTATGAGAGACCATGTTGAATGCTTTAGATAGGTCTAGGAAAGTTGCACAGGTAAAATAACCATAGTTTTTATGTTGAAGGATTGTATTAGTGAAAGCAAGTAAGGCAGTGGTTGTGCTGTGATATGGTCGGAAACCATGTTGTGTGTTAGGAGGTTGTTAGTAAGGAGGTAGTTTTGAACTTGAGAGTGAATGCATCTCTCAAGTATTTTAGATAGAGGAGACAGAATTGCTATGGGTCGGTAGTTGGTGAATTCTGTGGAGGGCCCACCTTTGTGGAGAGGGATAATGTGGGATATTTTCCATTGTGAAGGGACATAGCTTTCATATAAAGATCGGTTAATCAGGACTGCAACTGGGTAGGTTAGCGCTTCAGCTGCAATTTTAAGGTACTCAGCTGGGAGGTTGTCGGGTGCTAGTTTTGGTGGCTTTAGTTTCGATAAGAGTTTTTTTATGTTGGAGGTAGGGATAGGAGAGAAAGCGAATGCAGTGGTCAGGTTAATAGGTGTAGTTGGAAGGGGTAGGGGAGAGGGGTTGTGTTGTTTTGCTAATGATAGAACAGGTTGCGTGAAGCAAGTGCTAAAAGAGGTGGCAATGTTTTTAGAGGCGTTTGTTTTCTTTGGTGGAGGGGTTCCTACTTTTCCTGGGTGGAGGATGGATTTGATGGTTGACCATAATTGTTTAGGGCTGTTTTTGTGGAGTTCAGGGCAGACTGGTAATATAGGATTTTGTCCTGTTTTATTAATTTTTTGACTTTGATACGTAATTCACAGAATTTCTGTCTATCAGAAGGTCTTTTTGTCTTGCGCCAGTGATTCCAGGCTCTATCTTGATTTTTCATTTCTGATCTAGTGGCTTTTTGTAGCCATGGGGAGGACTGGGCTTTAACTCTAGTAAATCTTGTGGGAGCATGGGTGTTTAGGACTTTTTTAGGAAGGTGGTATTAAAAAAATGGACAGCATTATCAAGGTTGAGGTATTTTAGTGAAGTCCAGTTGCAGTTTTTTAGGGCTGAGATGAAGTTTAGCCTGATGTATGTGTTTTTTGAGTAAGAAAGTTGGGGTATGATCACTGAGGCTATCTGGTAGGCAGCCAGCTGTGTATGATTGGGGGCTCTTGCTGACTAGTATCCAGTCAAGAGTAGAGTGCTTGTTGGAATTCTTATTTATTCTGGTGGATGTCTAGATAAGTTGGAAAAAAACATGAAGATTTAGATGGTGGGCTGGATGGTGGTTGGAACAGTATAGCCAGTCTATAATAAAATCACCTACTATTATGGTTTCTTGTGGAAGGTGATGATTTACCCAGCTGACGAGGTTTTCTAGTGTAGGGATATTGTTGCCAGGTGGGAAATAGCATCATATTATGTTAATGGTCTTGTCTTGGTTTACTTTTAGGTTGGTATAGATTATTTCTTCTTTGTCAATTAGGGATACGTTTAGGATTTGACTGTTAAGATTCTGTTTATACATTACTGCTACACCACCCCCTTTTTTGTGCAATGGATCTTGTCTTAGGATATTGGAGCCTGAAGGGAGAATTTGCTCACTGGTAATGTGAAGTTTGAGCCAGATTTCTGTTAGAATGAGTAATGTTATTCTCCTGAGTATAAGTCTATGGTAGCATGGTGTTCATGGATTTTATTGGTTATACTTCTGATATTTAGGCTTAAGATAAGGAGGTCAGTTGGTTTCCTATTGGATGTAGTTTGAGGGTGGGTGAGGTTGTTAGGTTGACTATCAGTGGAGGAGTTGTGGGGTCCAGGGTTTGGGTGGATGTCCCCGCTGAAGGCAAGTATTGTTATGGCTGAGGATGTTAGTTTTAATAATGAGAAAATCAGTTTAAGTTTTGGGGTTTAGCGAGCTTTATTGTTCTTTCCACAGTTTAAGAATTTACTGGTATTTTTTTCACTGTTTCAAAGCTATCTGTGCTGCCTTCTCTGGTTTTCCCACCAAGCAGTACTTAATTAACTGATCTGTTAACTGTTTAAATCATTCTTTAGAGGCTCCTGACTCATTTTCAGCTATTTTAAGCATTTTTTCAGTGTCTCACTGCTATTTTTCTGCTGTGTTAAATATTCTCTAGTGTTTCACAGGTTCCCTACTATTTATTTTGTGTTTGTTTTTTTTTTCCCCGGAGCAGCGATTTTTTTCCAGGGGAAGAAAAAATCGCTGTTCCGTGTGTTCAGCATTTTGCCTTTTCAGTTTTTAAGGGTCGATTATACAGCATTCGCTGTTATGGTGGTGCTGCGGTAGCATTGTCGCCTCACAATAAGACGTTGTCCTGTTCGATTCTCAGCTAAAGCATCTTCTGTGTGGAGACGTGTGAATGGGCATACCTTCGTTGAAGGTTGTATGTCAGGGCTGGCAACTCGGTACGTAAAAATCTACTGCCAATCATTAGCGGACCGGAGTTCCGCTGTGGCAACCCCTAACTGGGAAAAGCTGAAAGATACAACTGTTATAATATAGACCCTGTTTCACACTGAAACTAGGGTAGCTAGTAGATGTAGCATAGTCCAGATCCAGGCCTGCTGCTTCTCTAACTGTTTGTAATGGATTGTTTGTTCTGAGCACGTTCTCATGGCCATCATGGATTAGAAGGGGCCTATCTGCACTTTTGTGAGAGAATTATGTTTGATTGGCACCTGACTGGTAAAGGGAGGCTGGTATAGGGATTGGAATAAGCATCTTCATTTGTCCTTTTGAAATTTATTACAGGTTTTTTTTTCAAGTTTTAGCTTTTGGTATTTAGGCCCTGCATCTGTGCAGGTTTCTGCTTGTTTGTGTGTCGCACAGCACCACAAACTACCGAGCAAATGTGTGCCAAAGCCAGGCAGTTAAATTTAACAAACTTTACCTTAAAACCCAGGCAGAAATATCCATTCACCGAGCTCCTCCATGATTGTTTCCAAAAAGCCACCCTTAGTGACAGCAGTCTTCAACCTAGCATTATGGACAGTTGGACTACCCTTGTTTCTCCTGCCAACCTTGTTGACTTGGGTCTCTTGAGACAGTGTAGCAATTGCCTCATGTACACAAACAGCCCTCTACTAATAACACAGTCTAGAACAGAGTGCAAGAGATGTAGTTATACCTAAAATCTAGAATCCATGCTCTGTCTTACTCAAAACAGTAACACGGAGAAGGTTGTCAACTCACCCACCACTATATAATCACATAGTACCACTACTCATACACATACCACTACTCACACACATAGTACGCGTCAAACACGTAAATCCACATATGCAGAGGTTCTCTCAAAAAACTTACCAAAACACCAGAGACCTACAAAACACAAGTCTGATACAGCTAGCACAGTCTCCACAGCACCAATGACAGATAGCAATACCAGTGTCTCACACACCAAGCCTGTAAGGCGTAACACTCAAAAAAACAATTTTTCTTGTCAGTGGAGTGAATGTCCCACTCACCAGGTTGGACAAAGAGAAAGTCGTGGTCAGCTGCCTGTCCAGTGCCAGGATTCACCAGATAATGCATGCACTCAGGTATCTCAGCAACAAGTACTGTTATGACTCTGTCATAGTTCATATTGGTGTGAATGACCTGAGATATACCTCACTGGACTATATGAAGAGAGACATAGTTGAGCTCTCCGAGTATGTGTCCCAAGCAAGTATGTCTCTAGCCTTGAGTAGCATACTACCCTCACCTAGAATGATGATGCAGTATAAACAAAAAATGATTGATTTCAATAATTGGCTTAGTTTTTGGTGCCATTCCAAGGGGATACAGTTCCTGTCTGCCTGAGAAGCCATGGTCGACAAACCTCATTGCTTTGCCAGAGACGGTTTGCACCTAGCACCTCTAGGCTTTCAGATGGGGGCAAAGGCTCTTACCTCCCCCATAATGCCGTTTTTAGGGAAGGTCTCAAAACCGACATTACCAACGTGAAATTAACCAATCAGAACAAAATAAGGGTCATGCTGCTAAATGCTAAGAGCTTAAACCAAAAACTGCACTCCCTGGAAGCACTTCTATCACTAGAAGATTTAGATGTTTGTGTAGTCACAGAAACCTGGTTTAAGGCCTCAGAGAGTACCCTGGCCCTACAAGGCTACAATGCCTTCCACACCTTTAGACCGCAAAAGTACATGTGAAAACCAAAGGAGGAGGTGTTTCAATCTATATTCGAGATAAATTCACCTCATGTCTAGTTAGACTGGATATCTCCATGGAGTTACTCCAGGTCCAAGTTAAAGTGGGTAAGACCCCCCATTCAAGTCCTATCCATACCTCTCAACTGTACAGAGTTTTGCAGACTGTCCAGATTTTTGCCTCATGTTTTTGGTCCGTTTCTCATACAATTGTGGTTTTCTGACAAATCACTGGCAAATTTTTGAGGGTTGAAGTTAGAAAATAATGACAGTCATTTGAGTTTCAGACTTCATACCCTTCAGAAAATTCATACTAATGCTAAACCTGTTGTTCTATCTACTTTTTACATTTGTAAGAGCAATATTTAAAAAGTGTACCTATTTTTGGGCCTTTGTCCCCGAATTATTTATTGCTTTGTCCATTTTTCTTGATATAACAAGTTGAGAGGTATCCTAACCAGTTATAGATCCCCCTGCATGGGTCACGACACCCACAAAGCCTACTTAACCAAACTGAAAACAATCCAAATTTTGCTGAACACACTGGTTATGGGGGATTTCAATTATCCCACCATCAACTGGGAAACCTACTCCGGCCCAAAGTCATTAGCAGAAAAGTTCTTCGACTTTCTGAATTCAAGTGCCTTGGAGCAAATTGCCCATATCCCAACAAGAGGAACAAACATTCTAGATCTGGTTCTCACTAACATGTCAAACAGGGGTAGTACTGCAACTGTTGGACCCTAATTAGTTAAAACTGACCACAAATTAGTCGCCTTCAAATGGACACTAACACCAGAACTCACAAAGGGTGAAATCAGACTAAAAAACTTCACCAAGACAAACTATACCCTCCTAGGTGAAGGTATAAAAGTATTCCAAGCCCCACCTCAAGCTGAAGTGGTAACTACACTGAAGCTTACACTAAAGCCATGTACAATCACTTGCATAAGTGTATAAACTTGGCTGTACCAGAGAAAAGTAAAGCCAGAGCCCCAAATAAAATCAAGCTGCCATGGTGGACTTCCAGCATCAACAACTCTACAGTAAATGCAAAAGTCACTGTCCAAGAAAACAAAGACAAGGACCCAAGAATGGAAAAGCCCCCTCCTCAGCCTTAACAGGCAAGTAAGACTACTTGTCAAATTGTCCAAGAGCTTCTTTGAGAGAAACTTATGAAATACTGCCATGGATAACCATAAGGCCTTTTACAACTATGTACACAACTTAAAGGGTAAGACCCAAGCATGTGCAGAACTGGTGGCCAACAGTATCACCAACTGACCCCATAGAGATATTGAACCTGCTAGCAGATAGGTTTGGCAAAAATTTCACTCCCTTATCCCCTCCTAACTTACAACAAACCCTCCCCCAAACCCCTCTCCACCTTAAGTATCTGAAGAGCAGGTCTTCAAAGCCCTTTCCAATGTAAAGAGCATGGCTTCTATGGGACCAAATGACATCCTAGGCTGTCTTCTAATCAGACTAAAACATGAACTAGCATCATCACTAAGTACCCTTTTCAATCATAGCCCAACTACAGGGTTGTTCCTGCAGAATGGAGAACAGCTGCAGTTATTCCCCTTCACAAAGGTGGCCTAGCATTAGGCCCTGGCAATTATAGACCCATAAGCCTGGCCAGCCTCATCTGTAAGGCCATGGTATGTATCATTATGGACCTGATAAATAAAGACGTAGGTGACCACCAAACTCTGGACCCTATCCAATTCGGCTTCATGAAGGACAGATCCTGACTCTTAAATCTGGTGGATTTCTTTGAAAGTGGGACCAAGACCATTGATGAGGGCAAATTTATGCAAACAGCATACCTCGACTTGGCAAAGGCTTTCAACACAATCCCATGTTCAGGCATCACCGATAAACTTAGCAAACTGAATGCAAACCCTTTTATTGTAAGATGGGTTGCCAACTGGCTCAGAAACTGGACACACACTCTATCAAAGTGGGTGACCCCACATCAACCTGCAGACCTGTTACTAGCAGGGTGCCACAGGGGTCAGTTCTGGCCCCTCTACTGTTTGCTATATACATCTCAGAAAGTCAGGTCAAAACTAAAGGGTTGTGGCTGACCAAGTTTACAGACAACTGCAATCTAGGTGCAATCATTGAATCCCCAAATGATGCCAGTATATTCCAGGATGGTCTCACATAGACCAACAACTGGTGTATTAGTCATGGTCTCAAACTGAATGCAAAGAAATGCAACATCATTCCCTTCGGCACAAATAATGTCCCTTCACACTATCAAATCAATAAAAATACCCTAAGTACCCATGAAGTGGTAAGGGACTTGGGATCACAAGTTGACTGCGACCTTAACTTCGATCACTAATTGTCTGCCATTGTAAGGAAATATTTCCATGTAGCTCACTTGATTAATAAAGCCATCGCCTCCAGAGCAAAAGAAGTTATAACTTCCCCCCCATACTTGGCTCTTATCCAGCCCATAATTGAGTATAATGCCCCATTCTGTATGTACTGTACTAAACATCTACAGAAACTAGAGATACCTCAAGGGTTTCTAACAAAGAAGATCAAGGGCGTCCAGCATGTGCCTTACATGGGCTGACTAAAATCCCTGTCATTATACTCCGTATCATATACACTTTTAGGGGAGACTTATGCCTGGCCAACAGAGCAACCCAAGACCCAAACCTAATAAACTTTCTGCATATTTGTAAATCAAATGGGTCTAGGGCTACCCATTCCAGGGACTTAAATATGGCCTGTGACTTTAAATAGGACATGCTGAAGGGACAGAGTTATTTCCCAGCGACTGCCACGTCTTTGGAACAGGTAACCAATTAATGTGAAACAGACCACCTCTATGACACTGTTCAAGAGGAATCTGGATGAGTGAATGGGGCACCTTAAATTCTTATCAGGGATAGTGCCCACAAACCTCCTACATATAGGCAGTCATCACTAAATTCAATATTGAATATCAACTAGTACCTCTTACAGTATTACATTGGGTTGAAATGGCTAAGCTTAAAATGACCTCCAGGTTGATAGCCTAGTAATCTCCTATGATCCTATGGCGAGACTCTAGGACTTGAAAGATCATCTCTTATGACACTGAATAAACTCACTGCATGGAAGGCCAGCTTCTGTTGGCATGTTAACATGTGACCAAGGAGGCTGGACTTATCCTTTTGTTGAAATGTAAATAATGTTAAATGGCACTCACTAAAATCATCATTTAACAACTAGTGATAATAAGGTTTTGAAGGACTAGATTAAAACTGTTGTCGTCCCACTTTATGTCCTAACACACTACTAGGAGTGTGTGGAGTGTGTTAACACAGTAAAAAGCAGAGAGTGTAGGTAGAGTGCCATGACATTAAGTTTCTGAATTTATGAATACACAGCTCTCTTGATTGTCAATAGTTCTGATGTACTGCATCTTGGATTTTACTTCAAAATGGACACTTGTAGACAACAAACCTACCTAGTAAAAATGTAGAAAGAAATGCATTATTAAATTCATGCATACATACACACATAGGTTCATATATGTATACTAGACTAATGACCACTGGGGCGTCTTTAAATCTAGCCATGTATCCCACATCTCTGAGAAGTTCTAGTACCCTTGGTAAGTGTAAACAAGGGCTTGAGAGATGAAACATTTGCAGGCTGCCAGTGTCCATTAGTGACATGGGTGCCAAGCCAGGGATACATTTCCTGTTCCCCATCCAACTGTCCAAGTTACACTTGAATTGATCTGGGGGATCTATGCTTCACATAAATGGGGAGCCTGTTACAGAGAAGGGGTCATTTCTGGGATACTTACTTGTCTCACCAGCAAGTTCTATGTATATCATAGGCAAGGTATAATTCTTTAGAATGGGTTTTCTGGTGCTGTTTGTTTTGCAGCTATGCAGAAGGTCAAATAGAGTAGGGTCTGATGATGCCCTGTATGCCAGGCATAGCTATCCCCTCAACACTTTGTAGGAGACACCCTGTGTTCTTTTAGTAAGAAAATCTGTGGACATTCCAATTATTGCATGTGCCTCATTAGGTATATACCAAAGAGGGTGTTATACTCAATGACAGGTCTGATGAATGCCAAATGCAGTGGAACAATGACCTCTGTGGTCATTGTTTTGCCGTTATAGGAATACATGTTGTTTGACTGCAGGAGACAATTTCTTTAAATTCCATGTCAGTATAAGCGGACAAATTTAATTTACTAGGATAAAAATATACATATATGCATGTATATGTATTACATTTGAAATTGGCATAGGATATGGATATAATGCATGAAAGACATTCTGCATGTACATTATGAAAATAGTTAAAGAGGTGAGGCATCACAAGAGATATTGATTTTTGTTGCAAGAGGAAGGCAGATTATGGCTGGTTGTTTCAACTTCTCTGTTTCTCCACAAAGACAGGTTTCTACATATCCTTAAACAGTCCTAGAGGGCCTAAATTTACAGATGCTTTTTTCTGCTTAGGAAATAAATTCAGGCATTCAGTGGGAGCAGGCTGTAGTGGACAGCTGTGGTGCTTCTGCACAATGAACCCTACTTGGTATAGAGAGCATCTGTTTATTGTCCATTACCTTCACTTAAATTCTTAACCTGTCATTTTTGTGTGTGTGTCCTGTGACATTCCTCCTCCTTCAGGATGCTTCCACTATGCCTTAGTGATTTTAGCATGCAACGCACAATCTGCAGCTTCCCATCTATGGCTGTTCTTGTAGCTGCATGTCCACCCATCCAGTTTTAGTTGTTTAAGTCTTTGTTATTTGCTGTTAGACAGTAAATGTCAGCTAATCCATCATCTATGTGCACAGCAGGTAACTTATTTTATTTGTACTTATCCCTTTTGTTGACTGGCTTAGTCCCACTAGGCTAGTATAGCCTCTTTTCAGAGGAGACCCAAGGTGGTATTTATATTATATGGGGAAATTTTGCCATGGCATCAGGGAACTTCGCCTTCTCTTTCACATATGGGGATGCTGTTTATATCTGCACTTCCTGTCTTCCATTCTAGGTGCAAAGGCAGCCTGGAGAATCAGGAAGCTGGTGAGAGTAAGAATGGAGGCCTGAGAAGGAGATGTTGCAGAACTGAAGGCTAATAGTCAATCAGTGAAGGCATCTTTTGTATCAGAGAAGGAATCAGAAGTTAAGGAGGCAAGAGATAATGGAGAGTTGGAATTATTAGAAAAGGCAGTTGAGCCTTTTAAAGAACCATCGAAGAAGTTGCAAGGATATGTAGTAGATTCGGAGGATCTAATTCAGCATAACCTTTTTAAGTCAACACAAGACTCTGTTGTTACAATCCTCCAGTTGGGAGGGTTGCTGGATGATTATCTTAAGGAAATGATTATACAGAGTGAACCAGAAAGTGAAGTGGTGGCATCTTAGGGCAACATTATGGATAGAATGCAGGAGGAGGAAGTCTATACAAGCTAAAAATCATGTGCTATGATGCTGAAAGAAGGCAAGAAACAAACAAAAGATGGAGAGGGCGGAAGAGAAGTTGTGAAGAAGTTTATAGTCATCTCAGCTGTAAGGAAGAAAAAGACCTAGAAACATATAAGGTACGGGGCACAGTTATTACAGCCTTGGGAATATCACCTAACGAGGTAAGAGCCTTTGTTCATCTTAACAGGGAGACATTACATTTGAGATTGGGCAATATATGGAGAATTTTTTGAGAGGTTTGAAAAAGCAGAAAATTGTAGTGTGTGGAATTCTTATGTGGCACAGACTTTTAATAAAGAGACTAAAAAGAGAGTTACTGTACAATTTTGATTGGAGGTGGATAAGGAAGCATTGAAAGACTGTTTAAAAACTGTATGTAAAGAAGTGATAGACATTACAAAAATGTATGATGATAGATGGTTATAGACTGGGGGGTGGGATTGTGGGATTATTTTGAAGATGGAAAAAATAATATTGTTCATATTCCAAGTAACAGAGGTTATGTAAGATATGATAGACCACCAAAACCTTTTTTATTTTTATTTTTTGTGTGGAAAGAGCGATCGTTTAATAAGCAATTGATAAGTGAATATGTTTTGTTTGTGGAAAAGTGGGACATGAAGCAAATAAATGTGAATCGATGTGTAAAAAATGTGGTAAAATGGGACATGACTCAGTTAATCGTGATGAAAAACTACATGTTGAGCAAAAAGAGCAGACGCAGGAACATGTGCATGACGTATCAGAAAAATAAGCATGAACATAAAAGTAAAATGTCATACAAGAAACGAGTAAAAACGTGAAGTATAAAGAAAATGGGAATAGTGAAGGTGAGCAATTAGTACTGGAAACAAGTGAAGAGGAAGAAAACTGGAAAATGGCAAAAGCTAAAAGAAATTGAAGAGGGAGAAGATTGAAAGACATTAAAAGAAAATATAAAAGTGTGATTGTGAAAGAAAATAAAAAGAAAGATAAGGGGTAAGATAAAATATAATACATCTGGAAGAACTTGAGAGTCTTGTCAGTAAAAGTTAATAGTATAAGAATGTTAAAAGAAGGTTAGGTATATTGGAATGGTGTATGCTACGTGACATGCATGTATTTATCTTAGAGGATACAAGAATCTTAATGGAGGATGAAAGGAATCAGATGGAAAACCTATGGGCTGATAAAATTGTGTAGGACATGAGAAAAAGATCCATATTCTGGGTTTGCTGCAGTTTGTAATGAAACAGTTAAATTCTTAGATTATACTTTAGTAGAGCTAGGCAGAATAAGTGTTAGATATAAGGTATAAGAAAGATTTATATAGAATTAATGCAATGTATGCATATGTTAATAAAAAGGAAGAGAAGAAATGTTCAAAAAATCTTAAATTATATGGAAGCAAATATGGAAATAATATTGGTAGGAGATTTTAATTGTGATTTGAGGAAAAGAAAGAAGGGAATGATAAGACAGTTCATGAAATAATGAAAAGTAGAGCATTTTATATATATATATATATATATATATATATATATATATATATATATATATATATATATATAATATACACTGGATGTATAAAAGATACAAGATTAATAAGATTATACAACAACCCCCCCATTAATATTCAAAAACGTGCACGCTGATTGGTCAGCGTGCACGTTGTAAATCAGAGTTATATAATGGAAAAAGGTCCGGTCGCCCGGACCTTTTCCATTACTATAACTCTTATTTTTTACAGCAAAGGAGAACGCAAGATCTCCGTTGCTTCACACTGTCTCACTATGTTAAACGAGTTTAACATAGCGAGACAGCTTTAAAAAAAGCAATGGAGAATCTCCGTTACTTTTTTTAAAGCTGTCTCGCTATGTTAAACTCCTTTAACATAGCGAGGCAGTTTGTAAAAAGCAACGGAGATCTTACTTTCTCCATTGCTTTTGCCAACAGCTCTGATGTACTGCATAGGCATACACATGCGCAGTACATCAGAACTGCCACAGAATACCAGACAGCTGTGGAAGGGCAGGAAGGAGGCATTATACAATGCCATTATTTAAGAAAAGTAATTATTTTTTTTCTTAAATAATGTCATTGTATAATAGCAATAACCCACTTCTGGGTGTGGGTAATGCTGGATTTACCCACAGCTGGCTTTGTTTGGGCACTTGGGCTTCGCCCTCGTGACCAACCCCCACCAACTGTGGTTAAATCCAGCATTACCCACACCCAGGCATGGGTTATTGCTATAATATCTGATACTTTGAAAATTATGTAAAAAGGAACAAAAGAAACAGGTTTCTCAGGCCATTTGGCTGTATAGGTATAAGTAAAAGAAAAGGAAGAACACATAATTTTTTATTTTTATTTTTTATTTTATTTATTTTACATTTGTTTACCGGGAATGTCTGATTGGAACAAAGTCTATTTACAGTGGAGGTTTGGGGAGAAAAGCTCCATAACATAAGAGTACAAATACAACAAATGACAAAAAAAATTTCTGTACAGAGGCATATATACAATCAGAGCTCCATGTCTTTATAATGACAACACATAAGCCACGAATGACAGAACATTTATATACAGTGGTGTATATACAATCAAGGAGATTTTCCGTACTTTAGTTTGATTTGAGCAAGCTTGGTATATAGACAGCAAAACTTTGAATTCTCTATTGGTAGTACTAAGCATAAATATGAAGGAATGGAATCTGGAAAATAATGTTATTCAGGAGATGTGTCATATTGTGAGAAATAGTTTGTAGAATAGTAGTTCCTGATAGGGAGTGTTTGAGTAGTACAGAATAGCTGCGGTAAGCAGTGAGGAGATGAGGTGTGGCAAGTTAGGAGGAGAGCGGAAAAGATTTTATGTGATACTGGGACAGAGCCATGATTGCAAGAGGTGTGACTTTAGTCATGTCTTGAAAAGTGAGATGGATGGTGCAGAGGAAATAATAAGGACAGGTAAAGGTATTAAAAGATTGAATGAAAAAGATTTAAATGAAGAAGAGAAAAGACATTGATCAATTATGGAGTAAAATGGTGAGAGAAAATGAGAGCATAATAAAAGAATTGGGAACCAATGACGGAAATAAGATGAATACACAAAAATAAATATTTGAGGAAATAGAGCTAATAATGCACATTAGCATTTACTGTTGTGGATTCAACATTTTGAATGCAGATCACACTATAGTGGGGGTTAGGAAATGTACCCTTTCCCTCACTGTAGTGTGATCTTGGAGTTTGTTTATATAAGTAGCAGGTGGTCCCCCACATGGGGAGGTTCAGGGGGCTTGCCCCCCTGCAAAACGTTCTTTACTCATGAGCAGAAGTGTGGTGGTTTTGGTAAAGATGACATTCCTGAGTTGTCGACTTTCCTTAAATACCTTGTTCGGTCTTGTCCTTGCTCATATATTTGATTTCTGACATTTTGGTTCAGAAACATGAACACTCGCACATTGCAGGTGTGAGATTTTGATTGTAAACCCATATAAGCTATTATATTCAAGAAAGAACCCTTATTCTTTTTGATATTTGCTACGGGATCTTTTACATCCACCTGAGCTAACACCAACTCAAGCAGATGGGACATCAGTTTAACATCTCATCTGAAGGATTATGTTACATTACTATAACTCTTATTTTTTACAGCAAAGGAGAACGCAAGATCTCCGTTGCTTCACACTGTCTCACTATGTTAAACGAGTTTAATGCTAAATGAGCAAGGGTAAATTAAATGTTGCTAGCAATACTACTATAGCCGCATTTAGGAGTTTATTGAAAATGGCATTAGACATTTTTGGTCAGTCTTTCTCTGTGCTTTTCATTGAACACCAAATTTATAGGAGTCTGTATATTCCATTGAAAGAAGATTTCCACGAAAGCAGGAATCAGTGGAATGTTCATCAATTTCTGTTTCAGTAAAAGTCTGTATGTGTGTGGGGGATAGCTGGGTGTAACACTCTGTGTGGATTATTACTATATCACTGAATGGTTTTGTGTGCGAGTGTTAGATTGGCTGACACAGTATGTCTGATCACAATTTTTTGTCAGCAATGTGTGTGAGTGTGAGCATGTGCATATGTTTTAATATACACTGTTTCCTGCTTAAAAGAGTTTATTTCTCTAGCACCTTGGCCCTCAGGCCTTCAAGGAGAAATGTAATAATTCTTTATTGCCATCAACCAAATAAATACAAATATTCAGTAAATATAAACAATCCCTTAAAGTGACTAAACTTATAAAAACACACACTAGTTAATCTCAATATTAAACCCATATGGGCTATATGTTAAATATTTTAAAATAAAAAAATAAAATAAATGCATATTAAACAATGCTTAATATAATTTAAACTGGATGACTGTTGCAGCAAAATCATAAATTTAAGTTTGGATACATCATGCTTAAGGTCTTACTTAAAGTGTCTAATTACTGGACTCATTAATCATATATTTCTCACGTCCCCTACATGTTCTAAAATCATTTTCTTTGCTACTTGTGTTGTTTCACCTACATTGACCTTATTACATGGACATAGAAACACATAAATAACTTCCTCAGAATGTACACTTTAAAAATTAATTTTCAAACTTTTGTCAGTTTAGTATACATTCCAACCCTTCAGATATATATTTATTTACTTTGAGTTTTTTTTATTTAATGGATAGTTGTATTTAATTGCGATGGCAATAAAGAATTAATACATTTCTCCTTAAAGGTGAAGGGCCAAGGTGCTGGAGAAATAAAGCTGTCTTAAGCAAGCAATTGTATGTATTATATTTATTGCTGATTTTTGCTTTTAACTCAGTGTTAACAGTTATATATGTATGTGCTACCGTGGGTGTGTGAAAGTGAGAGCAGTGTGTCTGCGATAGATGTGTAGTGTAAGGTGTGTTTATATGAGTACAAGGCTGTCGATAAAAGCGTGTGTGTATATTGGGTGTCAGTTAATGGAATATGCTGTCAATTGGTAGAGATTGATAATAGTTCCAACAAAACTTTGTTTTGTGGAACTAACATAAGCTCAGTTTGTACAGTCATTTGAGTTAAAGCCAGACTAAGATCACAATGCATTGGGCTAGTGGTCCACAAAATCTCTGAGAAAACAGGTAAGTTTTAGTTCCTTTCTGAGGAATACTAGAGAGCTGCATACTGTCATGTTTATAAGAAGACTGTTTCAAAGTAGAGAAGCTAGAAATTAAAAGGCCATTGATTCAGCAGGCATTAAATCGTGTGGAGTAATATCTGAGAAATAAAGAATAAATCAAGGTGTAGGAGTTGAGCATTTATATCACATTATCGAAAGATGAAAATAGCGAACGTTATTTCATCAGGCCCAAAACATCTAAACATGAAAATATCGAACATTCAGAACAGCAATTTTTTTTCCCATGGAAAAAAATTCGCTGCTCCGAAACACATACACACAACACAATCACATCAAACAAACAGCAACCACACATATACACTTAAATTCCTACATCTAACGATACACTGAACTAAACATACATTACTATCTACCCACTTACCTTAACCCAAACCCTAACCTTAAGGTCCGTCACTATCGCACACTCACCTAACCTGTGCCCTAACCCTAACTCACTTAAACCACCTCTAACCCTAAAGTCTGTCACTATCGCACACACACCTAACCTGCGCCCTAACTCACTTAACCCGCCCCTAGCCCAAACATACAAACAGTCACAGACTTACCTGAACCCAACCCGTAACTTTCCACCACAGCACTAAGAATATCGAAGCCACAGAAACGGCCAACCTAATTCTTTCCCGAGGAAAGAATTCGCTGTTCTGCAACTTCGCTATTCTTAGCATTTGTTGAATAATGTTCGATATCAGAACATTCAAAGTTTTAATACTTCAATGTTCTGATATAGACCTGGAGTTAAGGTTTTGTTAGCTATTCAGGCTCTTGATCATGAAATGTTTAAAAACTGAGACTTAAATGTTATTACAGGACACCAGGAACCATTCATTAGACTTCTGTAGCTGATGGAGGTTTTTAAGATAATTTCTTTAAAATAATACTTTAAAAAGTCTTCTTCGTTGTTTAGACAAAGTAAATTTTAAGGCAATTAACTTTATGTAATACTTGGAAAAAAATTTCCCCAAACAGCAGAGTTTATTAAAACATGTCATAATTTATTAACAAACATCATATACAGTCCCTGTGCCACATGCACGGTGCACATTAAAACTTTACATTAAACTGTATTAACATTGTCATGCCTTCTCATTTACCCATACTTTCCAAAGCCATATGTTAATTTGCCTAGGATTATGGGAGACCATTCAGTCATTTCACTATTCCATTAGTGTCCTTGAAGTCCTCAACGAGGGACTAAACCCCTAGTCAAAGATTAAACCTTTACCTCACAGTTCCTGCCCCCCCCCCCACTCAGCTCCCCTACAAGCAGGTCACATGGTATGTTATATACTGACATCAACGGCCTTTAATTGCCCTTCCTTCAATGTATCATTCCTTCCCCTTTTTTAATAAGGCCAATATACTGAAAGGGCAATATTCCCAATTTGTATGACATTTCCTGACATTCCATCACTTTTTCTTGTAAAACATGCCTTCATGTTAAACATTTCCTTTATAGTCAACTTTGTTAAAATTATATACAGTTTTATTTATCAACATAAATAATAGACTCACTGCCCCTGGTTGCTCTCCCCCACCTCCCATTTGCATTCTTTTCATCCCTAGTGTGTTACTCATTGAGTTTTCAAACAAAATATTTATTTGCATGTTCTAGAAAACTGAAGTTTCTATAGAAACCATTGCACATGAGCATGATGCTAGACTATGGGCAACCAGTGTAGATCATAAAGTTGTAACGTTGTATGGGCAAACTTTAAATTCCTTAAAGGACTTTAGTAGCAGCGTTATACTTATGAGTGACTTATCTGATGTCAACCTCAGTAAATTACACAAGGCATTATGTAATGAAAACAAGCAATAAATAAATACATAAATAAATAAGGAAATGAATACTAGCAGAACATTTACAAATGGGATGAGATGTTTCGATTTAGAACTATGAAGTTGTAGAAAAGATGTTCCCTGCACAGAAAAGGTTGTTATTCGAATCATACCCATGTTGCTGCAAATTTCTGTGTTACAGACCACTGCCAAAGTCCTGTTTCAGCAGGAAGACATCACTTCATAGGTAGGATCTAGCTAGGTCCATTGCTATACAGCTTTGAATAGTAAAGAAAGCTTTATTATCAGAGTTTACCATGTACTTCTTTTGATCTGGAATATGCAACTTTACTGTAATAATTGAAGATCATATCATCCTGAACTTCCTAAATAATGAAGCTATCATTCAATCATTCTCTGATTATCACCTTAATCCAGTGCAATGCAATAGAGCAAGCTGTGTGATGTAGGCTGGACAGTAGATTAAGCAGTAGAGCTGGTGACTTCAGATCAAAGGGGGGGGCTGCAGGAGACAGCTGAATGGGGTGTGGCCAAGTAGAAAGGGGTGGGAACAACTAGAAAGGGGAGGGGCTGTGCTACAGTGGGATCAGCACTGACCATGTTTATCAATTTACATAAAATAAGTGCTCAGTCACTATTGCACATGCTGAATAGTCTACCAATCAATAGTAAACTAAAGCACATTTCATAGCTAATGAGGTGTTTAGTTTACTATAACACAAAAAACCTAAATGCCCCTAAACAGTAAAAAAGTGGTTGGTCTTGACTGCATGAAACTATTGTGACTACACATGATGTAGTAAACATACGTTGTACTGTATGAAGTAATCTGCATTTTGTATAATGTCAAATGAAAAATAAGGAGATTTGAAGATCTCACCGTACTTTCTTAATTTATTATTCACAATTCAGGGTCACTCCAATGCCTAATGTGCCGGTGCTTCTGACAGGCAGTGAGATGATCTCAAAGTCCATAAAATTTGCTATTATAGTTACCACAGCTGGAAGGCAGAGCATATTGCTACATGTATATACAGGTTGTTTTAAATACTTAAACCTATGCTGTATGCTGCAAACAGTACTTCTTACTCTGTTTCTGCATTTGAAGAAAAGCTGTGGTCTGGTTTTTGGAACACATCAGGTCTATTGGATTTTATTTTTTTTCCTTTTCCTGGAAATACAAAAGTGACCATTTCAAATTTCCCAAGCAAACCTAGTATTTGCTGTGTTCTGAAGACCACATTGCTAAAGCATGTGCAAGTTGTTTTGAAGGCTTACGTAAGCGGTATGCTGCAAACAATACTTTGTACTGTGTCTGCAGCTGAAGAGAAGCTATGGTCTGGTCTGGGCCGTATCAGGTCATACTGGATTTCATTTTTCTTCCCTTTTTCAGGACACATAAAAGGGGACCGTTCCAAGATTGCCAAGCAAATACAGTATTCACGTGACCGAGGTACCCAATACGTGCTTGAAGTTCAGTACCAGATAAGTGCCTCTGTTGCGTTCCTCTTGGTATTTCTCAGGTCTCTTACTAGTAGGTAAAGTTCATTCTTCTCTCTCTATTTTCTGCAAACAAATCAGTAACTCTATGGTTGAAGTTTGTTACACTCCATGTTAACGCCTTTCCTATGGAAATCACAGGGAATGAATTCACTCTTTCCTCCTCCATTGTACTATGAAGAAACATTTTAATTTTTTTTTATTGTTGAGAAACACCTGTGTGCCTTAGCAGTTGACGTTGGTGTGGTGGCTATAATCAACAACACATTGAAAATCTCTGAAAACACACTAGTTAATGAGTTGTCCACCAAGAATTTTAACATCTTGACTGCACTGCCACTTGTTGCAATGTACGTTGAAAGGTTTTCAGCCATTAGCAACCGAGAAGCCTGAAGATGCCCAGTTTGTTCAAATTGTGATGTTGCTTGGAACATTGACATCACACGTTTCCTTTGCAACAATACACAATGTGTGGTGCAATGGTTGGGATCTTGTTGTCTTGTCTATGTCTTGCCAGGATGCTGTCTGTCTGTAGGTGCTGTTCTGCAGTGCTGTTGATATCTGAGCTGACAGTGTCAATTGTATTCAAAAATATATGTACATCCCTTTCAACTATGATTGCATCTGTGGTACAACACTGAAGTTGCCTCTACAGAGTGTCAACATGGGGCATTATACGATGGAAAACAGTAAGGCAAAACTTAAATTCATCATCTTCAACTCCTCACAGTAGCCCATTTTCTTCCTGTACAGTTGCTGCAGTGGATGTAGGACACTTGTACAAATAATAACACTGACAGCAAGTCTAAGTTTTTATACACTGCATTTACAGTACAGATATTACAATCCCACTGTGTTGCAGACATCTGTGGCATGTATCATGCTACTGCATTGTCTAGAGAAGCTTGTTTTTGAACTGAATGTGAGAACAAAAGTTGGAATTCCACCAAAAGTTAAAAAAATGTCCTTGCTTCAGTAGTATGTAGTGTGGCTCTTTGCATTACCAGATTAAGTTGGTGGACATAGCAGTGTACATAATAAGCATATTTAAATTCCTGTCTTATGATGGCCTGGTCCCCATGCTGAACTCCACCCATAACAGATGCACCATCAAACTCTGAGCAACCACTTTTTCATTATGGTCTCCCAATACTTCATTCAACTGATCACTTACCACAACAGCAATATGCTCTGCAGTCTGTCCAGGTGGTTTACAATATCCCCAAAAATGTTCCTGCACCTGACCGTTGGTAAAATAGAACACAATGGCAATTTCCCACAGCCCTGCAACATCAATAGTTTCATCTGCAATTACTGCTACAAATTTTGCAGTATGAATCTCTATTTCTTCTCTGCATATTCTTTGCATGCAGTCAAGGAGTTCATTCTGAACTGTTTTTGATGTTCCTTTAAAACAATAAGTTTTTATATGTTTGGCTAACTTTTGATCAATCCTGCAGGTGAAGTCTACCAGTCTGTGGAACATTCCAGCACATGCATTCAGTATATACATGAACAGATATGAAATAACATAGGTTCATAGGTTCATACTAGGCTATCTGCCCTAGGGCATTTATAAGCCTAGCCAGAGTGTGTTTGGCTTTCGCCACCCATTTTAAAATAATTTTGCTATGCCCTTTTTCAAGGTTAGTATACTGTGCCTCTGTCTAACAGTGACACAGAAGTGATACCCTGAGTAAACCTACGATCTCCCATCCACTCATCAAGATTCCTCTTGAAGAGAGTCAATGAGGGACTCTGCCTAACCTGGACTGGGATTTTATTCCAGAGTGAAGAGAACCTCTGGGATATGAATCTGTCCCTCCAGCATGTCCTATTTATTTCATTGCTGAGGTTCAAGTCTCTCGAGCGCGTAGCTCGATGGGATTTGGATTTTCTGAGGTGCAGCATGTCCATTAATTCTGGGTTGAACATGGCTTTATACATCAGGCACAGATCGCCTCTGAGCAGGCGGTATGCCACTGAGTAGAGCTGGAGTTTCTTTAACCGGGCAGCATATGGCATCTGTTTGAGCCCTTTGATCCTCTTGGTGAGGTACTTTTGGGGTCTTTCCAGTTGCTGCAGGTGTCTGGTAAGGTACATCCCAAAAGGGGCATTGTACTCAATTATGGGCCTGATGAGGGATGAGTAAAGAGGCACGATGACCTCCCCTGATCTAGATGTGAATCCCTTCATGATTAGGTGGGCTATATAAAATGTTTTTCTAACCACTTTGGCCACGTGGTTGTAAAATGAGAGACTGCTATCAACTTGGGTCCCCAGGTCCCTAATTACTTCTTCTGTACTTAATGGATTACCACCTATGTAGTAATTTGTGGACACTTGGTTTTTGCCAAAGGGGATGACTATACACTTTTTGGCGTTTAGCTTGAGGCCATGGCTCTGACACCAGTTGCCTGTTTCTATGAGGCTCTTTTGGAGGATGCTTGTGTTGGCTGGAGTGTCGATTATGGTGCCCAGTTTGCAGTCATCTGCAAACTTGGTCAGCCACAGTCCTTCCATGTTGGCCTGTACCTCCGAGAAATATATACCGAACAAGAGAGGTCCCAGGACTGAGCCTTGTGGGGCGCCACTTGTAACTGCTTTGGAGTCTGACATGGCTGCAGCAATTCTAACCATGTGGGTTCTGTCCTTGAGCCAGTTTGCAACCCATCTAGTGACATAGGGGTTTATATTTAAGCTGTTGAGCTTATCTATAATGCCCGAGTAGGGTATTGTATCAAAGGCTTTTGCGAGGTCCAGGTAGGCTGTGTGGACCACCTTCCCCTCGTCAATGGCCTTAGTGACTGTTTCAAAGAAATCAACCAGGTTTAAGAGGCAGGATCTGCCCTTAACAAAGCCAAACTGGGTAGGATCCAGTTTCTGTAGGTCCCCAATATCTTTATTTATGAGGTAGGTCCATGATGATCCTTTCCATAGCTTTGCAGACCAAGCTAGTCAGGCTTATGGGGTGATAGTTTCCAGGATCCGTTGAGGCACCACCTTTGTGGAGAGGGACCACTGTTGCTGTACGCCACTCTTTGGGTACATATCCTGTAGTAAGGCTGAGATTGAACAGTAGTTTTATGTTTGGGTTTAGCTCTTCTTGGAGTTCATGTAGGATGCAGCCTGGGACACCGTCTGGTCCCATTGATGCTGTGTTTTTTGCTTTGGAGAGGGCAGCTCTTACCTGAGCATCTGAGATGTCAGGGGGCAGCACTCTGCTGGGATAGATATTTGCCCTTTTGGTGGGGAGGGGAGTTTGTGCTGAACCTGTCAGCTAGGATGTTGGCAATGTCTGTGGGTTCGGTGTATTTTTTGTCATTTTGGACTAATTCTGAGCATATCTGGGAATTCCCATCCAGGTTCCTAACATAACTAAAGAAAGCCTTGTGATTATCCTTAGTGTCCTGTGCAATTTTTCTCTTGAAGCTGGCCTTGTGCCCGTAGTTTTTTGCTAATACTGATCAGAGATACCTTCCCTTTTTGGGATTTTGCTCTATCATGTAGTAGCTTCTTCCTTCTGTTGTATAGTTTGTTTATGGCTGGGGTCCACCAGACAGGAAGTCTGCCTTTGGAGGATTGGGACTTGGTTTTATTTGGGATTGCATGATCCATGCATTCCTGAAGGTGTTCATAGAATGCGTTTATAAAGGATTCTGTGGTCTGGGCCGTATTTTCCACAGGCCCGGGGGCTTTGAAGGATTCCACCTCGGTTTTGAGGAGTGTGAAATTTGCATTAGAGAAGTTTTTCACTGTGGTTTTCAGGGCAGGGGGTGGAGTCAGGATGTGAATATCCAGTGAGATTTGTTTATGGTCTGATCTTACCAATGAGGGATACACTTCTGGTCTGGAGCATAGAGTCCCCATGTTGGTGATGATCAGGTCCAGTATGTTTTCCCCTCTTGTGGGAGTGGTAACAAGTTGTTCCATAGCATTTGAGTTTATAAATTCTAGGAACCTTTGGGCTAGGGTGTTGGAGCTAGAGTAATGCTCCCAGTCTATGTTTGGGTAGTTGAAGTCGGCCAATATAATGGTGTTTGGAGAGACCTTCATATTTTCCAGTGTTCTCAGGAAGGCCGAGTGGGGTTCCTGGGTTTGGGAGGGTGGTCTGTAGCAGGCTATAAACTGGAAGGCAGTTTTACCCACTGTTAGTTGCACATGGATAGTCTCTGATGCTTTGTGCTGTGCCACCAACCTGGAGGTGTGGGTATCTTTGACGAATATTGATACTCCCCCTCCTGTTGTGGTTCGGTCCAAGTTTTGGGGCTGAAAAGCATGGTATGGGGTATAACCTGGTAGTGCTGGGGTGCTCTCGGGAGCCTTGAACCAGGTTTCTGTTACTGCACAGATATCGATGTTCTCCATGCTAAGGAGAGTTTTCGCGTGCATCTTGAGGTTTAGACTTCTGGCACTGAGTAGCATTACTCTTAGTTTCTTATCCCTTGCGATACCTATGGAGGTGGGTTTGTCTTTTGAGCCTTGCCTAAAAAAGGCACTATGGGGGTAGCAAGAGCCTTTGCCAATATCCCAAAGCCCAGGGGTGACAGGTGCAAGCCGTCCCTAGCGAAGCATCATGGCTTGTCGAGCATGTCATCCCAAGCTAACAGGCATTGGATCCCTTTTGAATGACACCAATACTTAAGCCAATTGTTGAAATTGATCATCTTGTCTTCATATTGTGGCATCATTCTTGGTGAGGGTAAGATGCTACTCAAGGTCAGGGTCATACCGGCCTGGGCTACATGCTCAGAGAGCTCCTCTATGTCTCTTTTCATGTAGTCCAGGGAGGTACGTCTCCAGTCATTCACACCAGCATGGACAATGACGGAGTCATATTTGTACTTGCCTTGGAGTGACCTGAGTGCTTGTGTTATGTGGCGGATCCTAGCGCCCAACACGCAGCTCACCGTGACCTTCTCCTTGTTCAGCCTGGTGAGCGGGACGTCAGTGTGCCTGACGATAGAGTCACCTATTACAAGTGTATCAGGTGTGTTGTTTAGCCTTAAGGGCTGTGACTGTTCGGCACCCTGGCTTTATGAGCAATGTGTTGCACGTGTTTTGTTTTGGGGTAGCAGTTGCTTGGTTGTCTGCTTTGGAGGTCTCTGCTGCTTAGGCAGATTTTTATTTAGAGCCTCCGAGTATGTTTTTGTGTGTTTATGTGTTTGGTTTGCTGTCGTGGTAGGGCTATGTGAGACTGGAATTGTAGTGAGTGTGGTTTCCTTCTCCTCCTGACTGGTTACGCCAGTACTGAGTTGAGAGAGCTTAGCCTCCAGTATGGCTATATGGTTGCATCTCTCACATGTGTTGGAATTTGTTGGGAGGAGGAGAGGGTTGTCTGTGTACATGAGGCAGTTGTAACATTGCCTCAGGATTCCCAGATTCACCAGCTGGACTGGAGAGGAGATTGACAACTGACCTTTGGACATGCTAGAATAGTATTGGGAATTCCTTTATAATTGAAAAAAAAAAGGGCTAATGGGGAACAAGGTACTCAAGGGGAGTTTGTGAGGGTGTAGTGCTTTTAATTTTTTAGTGCTGACTTATATAATTGCTTTAGTGGGCAAGTGCCAGGTAACTTAAATGCAATGTGTTACAGGTAACTTAAATGCATAAATGACAAACAGTAACTTTCTTTCAAGTGAAACAAGGAAATAAGTACAGTAAGCAATGCAGATATCACTAGGGATCCATGAAGCTGAAAAGCCGCGTTTTAGGTGGAATTAGCGTTTCAGGGAAATAACAAGCAAACAAACAACAAGCATACAAACAAAACTAGATTCAGCAGGCCTGGAGCATTCTAGTCTATGCTACAGCAAACATTTAGGTGTACCAACTATTTTCAGTAAGAATTTTGTCCTACAGTCTCAATTTGCCATTTTACAATTTTTGCAGGCACTACTGCGAAGCCTTTAACCAGAAATTCCCAGCTCAGAAGGTCAGAGTCCAGCCTCTCCTCCCACAAGAGTGCAGACCACAAACCTTCTTACTGTAAAATAACTGGCCTGAAGCCCAAGTGCTTAAACCAGAACTAATATACTTTTAGAATAACATGCATTAAGAATTACTCATACACTTGCTAATTATTTTACATTAATCTGATAGTACAGACAGAAACGTATTAACAGTTTTGCAAAACTGGAATTACAACAGCAGTAAACAGCAGGGCCAGTTGTTTCATTCACACATAGCCCCAATCCCCATTGCCCGCTCCATCCACAGTATCTGATTTGATCTTGTGAGGTTAAAAGACAAAAAAAAGATGACACTGTCATTGATGTATTTCTTTTTCACATAAACAATACTCAGAGTTCAGAGCTTGTGGTCGATCTTACTTCACTGAAATGCATATTACTCTTGTAAAGCAAACCAGAACTCCAGTCTTTCCATTCATATGTAGGCATAGCCCCCATCCCCAATTGCCTACCCAGAGAATCTGATTTGAGCCTACAGGGTTTAAAATAATGAAAATAGAAGAGCATGGTTACATTACTGTATTTCTTTTACATCACATAGCCAAGAACTTGTAGGTGATCTTACTTCATTTCACCCGTATACACCTTACTTATGCAAGAGTAGAGTATTTCAACAGCAAAACATTTACAAACCATCCTAATGTATTTTGACTGACCCTGCAGAAAGATATGCCAGGAAAAAATAAATATGGAAAGTATCTGATCGACACTGCTAGGATAAAAACTTAAATACAGAAAGTGTTTGGTTGGCCCTGCCAGGAAAAAATAAATATGGAAAGTATCTGATCGACACTGCTAGGATAAAAACTTAAATACAGAAAGTGTTTGGTTGACCCTGCCAGGAAAAAAAAATGAGACCTTAACTTTGATGCACTTTTTTGGGGGGGTGTTAATGTAAAAATATCCTACTTTGACTTCTTACTCACCTTAAAGTTTGAACCTGAGTCTCAGAATCTAGTGAAAATAAAAAGAATACACTCCAATGATGGATTTCCAACTTGTTGTCAGTGACTTGTCTATCACTTAACTTCTGTGTCTTGTTTTCTCTCTCTCTCACAATTTAACTACATCGTCCAGTTAAAACGCAGGAAGGGAACACCAAGAGTGACATGACTAGTCAGCAGATATGTCATATATGCAGATTACGTGACAAGGCTGCTGACCCTAATAGTCCCGTCGGCTTCCAGTTTCCTATGGTTAAAATCGCAATTACTTCTGGGCATCTTCATCGATGCTTGCAGACTTCCCAATCCAGACTGTTTTAAAAACAGTCCAATGACAAAAAGTTTTTTTTTGAAAATCAGAACTCTTGAGTTCTGCATTGCATCTTCGGCTCTTTGCATTTGTGTACAGTTTCATCTATTACTAGTGTGTAAAAGGCTAAATTGATCTTTTTTTTTTTTTTTTTTTTTGGAAAGTTGGGGGGCTGCAGCCCAGTAGTCCACTACCACAAGCCTCCCCCGACACTAAGCCTGTAAACTCTTTTAATTTTGTGGTGTGTAGCAAGTGTCATCCATGTATTACATATAATTTATCCCTACAATTGTCACTGCTCCAGCATTTTGCAAAAGCAAGCTAGTAGTTAATCAACAAATAAGCTTAGCAGGAGGGAAGCAAATTAATGCAACTCTTTTGTGTAAGAAGAGACAAACATCTCTCTTGGGTATGAAGGGAATGCAAAGAGCTTGAAGGATAGCTGCTATGAAAATGTCAGTTTTGTTTGCCATAGCTACACAAGCACTTATGACCCTGTTTTGGCATATTAATCTGTATAAGATTAAAGCAGTCAGAATGGTTCCCATAAATAAATAAGCGGTATCATACTAGTTCTTGGTGGGATTTTTAAGTATAGCTGATGTTTTGGGATATCCAGTTTTTATTTGAATTGCACCAGCTGTTGTATAATAAAACCTGTATTTAGCTTTCCGAATTTTACTAACAAAATAATGTAGAAACATTGGGGAAGATTCATGGATGCCTTCAATATGTGTACACAGTATGTATTCAAGAACCATCCCTACCACATTTTTTGTGCTGTCTATTGACTCAGAAAGATTAGATTAAGTGTAGGTGTTGTCTACACATTGTGGTAACCTTAATGAATCCCCCTCAATATTTATGGTTGCAAGAAAATCAGTAGGAAAACTAAAACTAGGAGGCAAAAGGTGGGAGGTATGTTCATGTTTTCTATTCACTCAGAATGGTGCACACTTATTCCAGGCATTAATGATTCAGCTTCATTATTTTAAGTATTTTCTTTTTTACTTTACTGGTTGGGAATGCTCATCTGGTTTAGATCCAGATGCCTGGAAAGGAAAGCCCCCAAATTTGTTCTTGGTATTATTCGTATGGATCATTACTGCAGAAGTACTCATTACCAGACTCTCTGCCTCAGCTTGAGAGCCAGAGTCTGGTCCGACTTCCAAAGATGTGCAACGCTAGGCTGTGCTAACAGTACCTTCCCAAGGATGTCAGCATGTTGTCAGTATAAACTTAGTCAGACTGCGTCATCTTTAGTTCTTTCTTGCTGCAGTGCGTGTGTGTAATACTTTTTCATAGTTTCATAGATGAGTACTAGGTAACTGCTCTTGTTGGATATTTTAAGCCTAGCTAATTATCCTTTTTTTTTTTTAATTACCCTTACACAGTTAAAAGGTCTTTGTTTATATATTATCCATAGGATAGTGGTTAGTTCTGCTGAGATGGTTATTATTCAAGGGTAATATCACTGAGTATTTATAGGGGGCATATTGTAGGATAGAGCATTTAGCTGCTGGCTCTGACCATAAGTATTGCAGCCCTCAGTCCTGCTTTTGACCATAAGTATTACAGCTCTCAGTTGAACCTATGACCATAAGTATTGCAGCCCTCATTCCTGCCTCTGACCATACGTATTGCAGCCCTCAGTCGTGCCTATAACTATTAAGTATTACAGCCCTCAGTTCTGCCACTGACCATAAGTATTACAGCCCTCAGTTCTGCCACTGACCATAAGTATTACAGCCCTCAGTCCTGCCTCTGACCATAAGTATTACAATCCTCAGTCGTGCCTCTGACGATAAGTATTACAGCCCTCAGTCCTGCCCCTGACCATAAGTATTACAACACTCACTCGTGCCTCTAACCACAAGTATTACAGCACTCAGTCTTGCATCTGTCCATAAGTATTACAGCCCTGCCTTTGACCATAATAATTACATCTCTCAGTCATGCCTCTGGCCAAAAGTATTACAGCCCTCAGTCCTGCCTCTGGCCAAAAGTATTACAGCCCTCAGTCATGCCTCTGGCTATAAGTATTACAGCCCTCACTCCTCTCTCTGACCATAAGTATTACAGCCCTCAGTCTTGCCTCTGGTCATAAGTATTACAGCCCTCAGTCATGCCTCTGACCATAAGTATTACAGCCCTCAGTTGTACCTATGACCATAAGTATTACAGCCCTCAGTCCTGCCTCTGACCATAAGTATTACAGCCCTCATTCATGCCTCTGACCATAAGTATTACAGCCCTCACTCCTCTCTCTGACCATAAGTATTACAGCCCTCAGTTGTGCCTCTGATCATAAGTATTACAGTGCTCAGTCATGCCTCTGACCATAAGTATTACAGCCATCAGTCCTGCCTCTGACCATAAGTATTACAGCTTTCTTTTGTGCCTCTGACCACAAGTATTACAGACTCGGTCCTGAATCTGTCCATATGTATTACAGCCCTCAGTCATGCCTCTGACCATTAGTATTACAGCCCTCAGTCCTCCCTCTGACCATTAGTATTACGACCCTCAGTCCTGCCTCTGACCATAAGTATTATGGCCCTCAGTCTTGCCTGTGACCATAAGTATTACAGCCCTCAGTCCTGTCTCTGACCATAAGTATTACAGCCCTCAGTCTTGCCTCTGATCATAAGTATTACAGCCCTCAGTTATGCCTCTGACCATTAGTATTACAGCCCTCAGTTGTACCTATGACCATAAGTATTACAGCCCTCAGTCCTGCCTCTGGCCAAAAGTATTACAGCTTTCAGTCATGCCTCTGACCATAAGTATTACAGCCCTCAGTCCTGCCTCTGATCATACATAAGTATTACAGTGCTCAGTCATGCCTCTGACCATAAGTATTACAGCCCTCAGTCCTGCCTCTGATCATACATAAGTATTACAGCCCTCAGTCATGCCTCTGGCTATAAGTATTACGACCCTCAGTCTTGCCTGTGACCATAAGTATTACAGCCCTCAGTCCTGTCTCTGACCATAAGTATTATGGCCCTCAGTCTTGCCTCTGATCATAAGTATTACAGCCCTCAGTTATGCCTCTGACCATTAGTATTACAGCCCTCAGTTGTACCTATGACCATAAGTATTACAGCCCTCATTCATGCCTCTGACCATAAGTATTACAGCCCTCAGTTGTGCCTCTGACCATAAGTATTGCAGCCCTTAGTTGTGCCTCTGACCATAAGTTACTACAAAACAAACTGTAGAACTACTATAAAAAACAAAAATAGCCAAGGCTAGAAGGTACAAAAAAGAATTTAATGTGTTAGTAAGCACTTTCGTGGGCACACATACACCCACGTCTTCAGACTGAAAAAGTGGGTGTATGTGTGCCCATGAAAGCACTTACTGACACATTAATTAATTAGTCGTCAGTCATGAGGTAAATTATCTCCTTCCCATCCATTTATCCATGTTATGCTTGAATATGGACAGAGATGAACTTTGCAGTTGTGATAACCACTGAAAGATGTACCTGTTCTCAAAACCATTCTGTTTTAATTGCCAAAGAAGTTTAGATCCCAGGAATGAGAATTTCCGATACCATTTGACAGATTTGCCGTAGGTCCATAAGTATTGTGTCAGAGGATGCCTTCTAAGCCAGAAACAGGTCACCTCTCAAAAGTCTGTAGGATGACAAATACAGTGACAGTGGTTTTCAGGAAGTTCATGTAAGACATATCTTTTAGGCCCTGTATTCTGTTTGTAAGGGACCTCTATGGGCATTTTAGTTGTTGCGTACGTCTGGTCTGATACATGCCAAAGGTGGCTTTATACTCAATGACTGGACTGATGAGACCAGATTAAAGGGGGACAATGACTTCCCTGGACTTGCAAGCTTAGCCCTTTACTTTATAAGCTTCTCAATACAGAAGGATTTTCTTTCTTCTTATGGACACATGTTGGCAAAATGTTAGGTCAGTGTCCACATATATTCCAAAATCCAAACTATGGGGTCAACTCTTAGTTATGTGTTGTCAATATGGTAATTTTGCTGGGAGAGTGGATTTCCCAAAGAATACAATTTTTGCACTTTTGGGGATTTAGTTTTAGTCCATGACTCTGGTACCAGTTATACGTTTGGGGCAAATGTTTCTGCAGAATTGCTGAGTCATTTGGGAATACAGTGACTTCTCTTAATTGTCCTTCACAAACAAAGTACAGAGTTTGATTCTGACCTTGGATTATTGCCCAGATTTGTAATAATATGCAGACTAATAACTTAGTATTTGCATATGAAACTATGAACCACTGACTTTGCTTCTGTCCCAGATTGTCCACCATAGGCACAAGGGTGCTAAAACAGCAGAGGTGCTTTTGTAGCCCCCAGCCTCACTGCCCAGTATTACCAAGGCCACTATTTTTGTTGTCTTTCAGGTCACCATGCCTTTGTCTGAGAAGGAATCCTTCCAGCCAAAGGTATTATGTCATGCTGGGGTCAGATATTGGTTCCTAGGTGCCCACTATGATGCCCACTCTGCAGTTAAGTCAATGGAGGGTTTGTTAAAGACAGGACGTCAGAAATCATAAAGTGAATATCTAAGATTCCTTGCTATGAATCTTAGCATCTGAGTCAACACATGCTGCCACCCTTAAGACCTGACATTCAGGGCATGGATGTCCACCTTCATAGAACCCTTGTCACCATCTGGCACCCAAATATGTCAAGTTTTTATTCCTTCTTTTCACTTATAATACCTTCATTTTTTTACATTTCTGCAGAACCTGCAGACCAAGCTGTACCACCTATCCATTTTTGGAACCCCTCCCCATAAATGGAAGAGGGATCCCTCTCGTACAAGACAGTTACAATCCTTTGAATCTGAAGAGATAAAACAGCCAATCTACAGATCTCAGATGTCCTCCTATCTGGGTTATGACATGGGCAGTAGGTGTATAGATAGTTACTAGACATGCAGTCTGGAAGCCCATTAAGGAGCCTAGCCCAAATTTCCAATTGTCGTAAAGCATTGTCTGGTTAAGTGACTTTCTCAAGGTCAAAGCGTTGTCTGGTTAAGTGACTTTCTCAAGGTCATACAACAGGATTTGAAGGCTGAGGTAATAAAATAATGTTTCAAAGGAAGCAGCTGGCTTACAGCTCATAGCCTGTAATCCCCTATGCTACCTGCCAGACACTCTGTCTTCTTGCTGTCTTCCACAGGATATCACTTGAACAGATCTTCTGTGTGATGAAGAACTACTTTAAATGGGAAGTTAGGGATGTCTTGAATACCTAGAAGAAGACATTTTTGACCTTCTGGGATTGGACACTTGGAAGACAGCTGTAAATATGGTTCTTATAGCTGTGGATGATGTTTTCTGCACATTATTCCTGGATCCCGACCTGCTACCCCCTACTTCTAGGAAGCCTGAACATTTTACAAGGTATAGGATCCCCTAAAGTACAGCTATAAGAACCGAGCAGCAGATCCAGCAGTAGAATCAATGGATGCCACAAAGGGTTTTAGGCCCAAATACTCTTCCTAGTGAATGAGAGACCAAACTCATACACCACTTTGGGAATAAAGTATATATGTGAGCAGCCCTAGACTTCAGGGCTATAAACTTTCAGACTCAGTTAATCAAATGTCAGGGTAAAGTCCTCAAGCATCTAACTGGGGTCTTAAGGGAAATCTGTGAAAACTGGTCACCATCACCCAGTCTGCTTCTTAGGCGGGCAAATGTGTTGACGTGGCAGTGATGCTAGATGTAAAGCACATCGTGCTGCAGTGTGATCAGTTCGATGTGCTTGGCTGAGGAAACAACCGTTGCTAAAGAATGCAAATGTGAAGATCCTTGAGTTATCTCTGGACAAGGAATGTCACTTAGCCCTGGACAACCAGAGGTAACACAGTGGAATCAGTAAAGTGTTACCCTTCTAAGCACTGGCTGTATTACCACTACCATTATCAGGATGAAGAGAAATAGATGAAGGGGAAGGAGGTGTATCAGAAAAGAAGAGCAGAGATCAGAAAGGGAAGCCTGAGGGCCCTTGAGGCCAAGACAAAGTTAAAGTGCAACAGTGACTGCAACACTCGTCTTCCTCCCCTATACCACAGAGCAGATCCAGCCCTTAAGCACTTCTTGAGCCATGCAGAAATCCATATGGATTGCTGGTTGGTTGGCCCTAGTTTCAAAAAAATGGATAGGATTTACAGACTGGTGCTGTGGATGTTATTCCAGGAATACAGTCTTTGGTTCCTGTTAGTCCCAAAATTTCAGGGAATGTCACCAGTGCATCTGTTGCGGTCTCTGTTGGAAGCATTTCTCCAGCAAAAGACAACAGAGAGAGAGTACCAAAAGAAGAGGCCATAGGTTTCTACTCAAGACTGAACAGTTTCTCTAGGTCACAGTTAGTGTAAATGAATCGCCAGCAACAACCAAAATTATTTGTAAACCACATGAAAACAGCTAGCGATCCAAATCTCAGCCAAGGAAGTCACTGTCATTTGCCAAGAAGTACAAAGTTTTCACAATTTAAAAAGAAATATTGTAGCAGTGAAGAAATTTATACAGGAATTATAAACGTCTCGTACTTCAATGTAAACAAAATGAATAGTACGAGATGTTTCAGTTTATAATTCCTGTATAAATTTTCTTCACTGCTAAAATATTTCTTTTTTAATTGTGAGAACTTTGTACTTCTTGGCAAACTACAGTGACTTCCTTGGCTGAGGTTTGGATCATTAGCTGTTTTTCTGTGTTCTACTCAAGACTGTTCTTGGTATCAAGAAAAGACAGAACGACCATGATGGACCTGCAAGTTAAAGGCATTCATAACCATATCCTTGTGTCTTTCCTATTTCTTTAAGCCCTGATGGTTAGCTTAGAACTCCAGAATGCCTAATTATACATTCCAGTACAAAGGAACCACAGGCATTTTTTCAGGTTGGAAACATTGGTGGGGGGGGGTTGATTATCACTTTAAAGTAGCTACTGCTTCCTTGGGCTTTACAGAATGTCTGAATCCAGTGATGACACACTGCAGAACCAAGGGCATACACATTTTCCCATACTTAGATGACTGCCTAGTCCAGAAACATTACTAGGAGGAGATGGAGATAAAGAAAGCAACAGTTTGCAGTCTAGATTGCTTCCAAAATGTGGGTGTCTCTGTTTCAACCTCCCCAAGTCTAAATTGACTACCACATAACAAGGCAAATCTTTCTGTCCCACTTCTTTCAAGAGATGACCTAGAAGAGACAGGTTTCAGCAAGAAAAATCTTAAGAATCCTAGAATAAATGGTATCTACAACTACTATGTTAGCTCAATTAAATCTTCACATGAGAAAATTAAACCAGTGTCTCAGACATGTTTGTTACTAAATCACTCAATATTTAGAGAAAACAAGTGCTTTGCTCCATTAAATAAGGTAAGAGATCACTTTGTAGTGTCAGTAGGTACAGAAGATTCTGGGTGCAGCCTTCCAGTTGGCACATGGGACCCAGTCCATAACTACAGATGCTTTGGATATGACATGTATCAAGCAAAAGAACAAACTGCTCATATTTTGATATAATAAATAAAGCATGCCCTCTATACAGCCAAAGGGAATAAGTTTAGTTATCGTATTGTATAGCTACATGGAATTACAGAAAGCAATCTGCTTATGAAAACATGTCTTACAGTATGTGGGAAGTATCATAATGGTTAAGGTGTTTACCTTATACACAATGAAGGGCGGGTTTTATTCTGACATGCGGTAATTGGCTAGGCTTAAAATGGCCCATAAGGGGAGTTAGCCTAATACAAATCTATGAACCTATAATCTTTGTATATACACACACACACACACACACACACACACACACACACACACACACACACACACACACACACACACACACACACACACACACACACACACACACACACACACGTATATGTGTGTGTGTGTGTGTGTGTGTGTGTGTGTGTGTATAGGTTCATATGTGTGTACCAGAGTAATGGCCCTGGAGCCTTTACAAGCCTAGCCCATAGGATTACCCTGGCATCATGCCACCTGACATTAGTTATCAGTGCCTCTGTCAAGTAGAGCCACTGGAGTGATCCCAGGGGTAAATTTTCTATTTCCCATCCACTCATCAAGATTTCTCTTGAAGAGGGCCAGTGAGGTGCTCTGTTTGATATGTATGGGAAGTCTATTCCATAGCATGGGCAGCCTCTGGGTTATGAACCTGTTCCTCCAGCATGTTTTGTTGATTGTGGTAATGACGATGAGGTCTCTGGAGTATGTGGTATGGAGGGATTGGGATTTTTTTAGATGTAGCATTTCTAACAGAGCTGGGTCAGATATGCCTTTGTAAGTCAAGCAGAGATTGCCTCTAAGTAGGTGATATGAGACAGAGAATAGTTGGAGTTTTTTGAGTCTGTCCATATAGGACAAGTGTTTAAAGCCTAGGATCATCTTTGTGAGATACATTTGTGGGCTCTCCAGTTGTTGCAGGTGTCTAGTGAGATACATGCCAAATGAGGAATTGTACTCGATGATTGGCTTAATGAGGGAAAAGTAGAGGGAGACAATGACCTCTTTCTTCCTGGATGCAAAACCCTTAGTAATGAGATGTGCCACATAACAGGACTCTCTGACCACAGTGGCAATGTGGTGGTCAAAAGAGAGGTTGCTGTCAACCTTTGTTTCCAGATCTCTTATAATGCCTTCTGTGTTCAGTGGACTACCATAGATGTGGTAATCCATGGGAACTGTGTTTTTCCTAAAGGGGATGATGACACATTTTGTGGCATTGAGCGTAAGGCCATAGTTCTGACACTAGTCATTGGTCTCAGTGAGGCCTTTCTGCAGGATGTCAGTATCACTTGGGGAGTTAATAATAGCTCCCAACTTGCAATCATCTGCAAACTTTGTCATCCAGAGTCCCTTCATGTTGGCCTGGACTTCGGAGAAGTAGATGCCAAACAGGAGAGGACCCAGGACTGAAACCTGTTGGACTCCACTCATGACTGGTTGGCAGTCTGACTTAGAGACAGCTACTTTCAAACTGTGGATTCTATCTGTGAGCCAGTTTGCAACCCACCTAGTGATATAGGGCTTGATGCCTAGCTTAGTGAGTTTTTCTATGATTCCTGAGTGGGGAATCATATCAAAGGCCTTGGCCAGATCAAGGTAGGCTGTATGAACCACCTTGCCTTCATCCACAGCTCTGGTGACTGACTCAAAGAAGTCGACCAGGTTGAGCAGGCATGATCTACCCTTCACAAAACCAAACTGTGTGGGATCCAGAGTTTGGAGATTCCCTATATCCTTGTTTATTAGGTCCTTGATGATGCATTCCATAGTTTTGCATATCAGACTCATCAGGCTAATGGGGCAATAGTTCCCAGGGTCGGTAGTCGCTCCTCCTTTGTGTGGAGGGATGACTTTAGCAGTGCACTATTCGGTAGGGACAAACCCGAGGTGAGGCTGTGTTTGAACAGGGCACACAGGTGTGGTGCCATTTCACTCTGTAGTTCATGTAGAACACAGCCAGGGATATTGTCAGGTCCCATAGAAGCTGTATTCTTGGCCTTGGACAGTGCTGTCTTAACCTGTGCAGCAGTAATACAGGGTGCCTGGCAAATCTATTGGTATTGGGGAGTATTATAGGTTCATAGGTTCATACTAGGCTATCTGCCCTAGGGCATTTATAAGCCTAGCCAGAGTGTGTGTGGCTTTCACCACCCCTTAGGATGAGAATACTATACCCATTAGTTTGCTGTGCCTCTGTCCAGCAGTGACACAGAGATGATTCCCGGGTAAACCCCATCCACTCGTCAAGATTTCTGTTGAACAGAGTCAGTGAGGAGCTCTGCCTCACATGGACTGGGATTCTGTTCCATAGTGTAGGGAGTCTCTGGGTGATGAATCTGTCCCTCCAGTCCTATTTATATCCGTGTTGAGGTTTAAGTCTCTTGCTATCGTGGCTCTGGTGGATTTGGATTTTTGAGGTGGAGCATGTCCATTAATTCGGGTTGGACATGGCCTTGTATGTCAGGCACAGATCACCTCTGAGACTGAATAGATCTGGAGTTTCTTCAGTCATGACATATGTTTGAGCCCTTTATCCTTTTGGTGAGGAACTTTTGGGGTCTTTCCAACTGCTGCAGGTGTCGGGTAAGGTACATTCGTACTCAATCATTGGTCTGATAAGTGAAGAGGGTACAATAACATCTCCTGATCTGGATGTGAATCCCTTCATGATCAGGTGGGCAATGTAGAAGGTCTTCCTAACCACTTTGGCAATGTGAGTGTCAAAGAGGTTACTGTCAACTTGGGTCCCCAGGTCCCTGATAACTTCGTGTTTAATGGATTACCACCTATGTGGTAATTAGTTGTTTTCCCAAAGGGTATGACTATACATTTTTGGCATTTAGCTTAAGGCCATGGCTCTGGCACCAGTTATCCATTTCTATGAGACCTCTCTGGAGGATGTCTGTGTCTGATGGAGTGTCAATTATGGTGCCCAGTTTGCAGTCATCTGCAAATTTGTCAGCCACAATCCCCTATGTTTGCCTGCACTTAGGGGCCCAGGACTTGGGACAGACCGGCTAGAGTCTGACATGGCACCAGCAACTCTAACCCTGTGGGTTCTGTCCTTGAGCCAGTTTGCAACCCATCTTGTGACATATGGGTTTACATCTAAGCTGGTGAGCTTTTCTATGATGCCCAAGTGGGGTATTGTGTTTGCTAGGTCAAGGTAGGCTGTGTGAACTGCCTTACCCTCATCAATGGCCTTAGTGACTGTTAGTTCAAGAGGCAGGATCTGCCCTGACGTAGGATCCAGTGTCTGTAGGTCCCCAATGTCTTTATTTATGAGTTCCATTATGATCCTCTCCATAGCTTTGCAGACAAGGCTCATCAAGCTTATGGGGTGGTAATTTAAGCACAGATTAAACAGCAGCCTTATGTGTGGGTTTAGTTCCTCATTGAGTTCATGCTGTATTTTTTGCTTTAGAGAGAGCACTCACCTGGGCATCTGAGATGTTTGGGAGGCTAGACTCTGGTGGGATAGATATTTCTCCTTTTGGGGAGGGAGGGAGAAATTTGCACTGAATCTGTCTGCCAGTATGTTGGCAATGTCTGTGGGTTCAGTGATTTTTGTATCATTTTGGACTAATTCTGAGCATATCTGGGAGTTTCCACCCAGGTTTCTAACATAGCTAAAGAAGGCCTTATGATTGACTTTTGTGTCATTAGCGATTTTTCTCTCAAAGTTGGCCTTGGATGATTTTGAGTGATAAAGTTTTGCTAGTAGTGATCAGAGATGCCTTCCCTTTTAGGGATTTTACTCTGTCATGTAGTAGCTTTCTCCTCTTGTTGTAGAGTTTGTTTATGGCTGGGGTCCACCAGACTGGGCGCCTGCCTTTGGTGGAAAGGGTCTTGATTTTATTAGAGATTGCTTGATCCATGCATTCCTGGAGGTGCTCGTAGAAGGCATTTGTAAGGGTTTGGTTGTGGTTTCCACTGGCTCGGGGCCTTGAAGGATACCACTCCAGTCTTAAGAAGTGTGAAGTTTGCTTTGAGAAGTTCTTCACTGTGGTCTTTTTGCTGGGGTTGGGGGGGATGTGGATCTCAGATTAATTTATGGTCTGATCTCACCAATGATATACTTCGAGCATTTTGTCCCCATGTTTGTGATGATCAGATCTAGTATATTTTCTGCTCTTGTGGGAATGGTGACTAGTTGTTCCATAGCATTTGAGTTTATGAACTCCAGGAACCTTTGGGCTAGGGTGTTGGGGCTTGAGTAATGTGCCCAGTCTATGTTTGGGTAGTTGAAGTCACCCAATATGATGGTATTTGGAGAGACATTCATACTCTCCAGTGTCTTCAGGAAGGCTGTGTGGGTTTCCTGAGTTTGAGAGGGTGGTCTGTAGCATGCTACAAACTGTAGGGCAGTTTTACCTTTGGTTAATTGCACCTGGATGGTCTCCGATGCTTCCTGCGCTGCCACTAACCTGGAGGTGTGGGTATCCTTTATGAATATGGATACTCCTTTTATGATATGAGGTATAACCTGATAGTGCTGGGGTGCTCTCAGGAGCCTTGAACCAGGTTTCAGTCACAGCACAGACATCGATGTTCTCCATACTGAGGAGGGCGTGCATCTTGAGGTTTAGACTTCTGGCATTGAGCAGTATTACCCTTAGTTTTTCTCCATTTTTGTTTTCTAGGGTGGTAGGTTTATCATTTGAGCCTTGCCTAAAAAAGGCACTATGGGGGTGGCAAGAGCCTTTGCCAATATCCGGAAGCCCAGGGGTGACAGGTGCAGACATATCGGGAGGGGTAAAGTTGGCATTGAATCTGTCGGCCAGTATATTGGCAATATCTGTTGCCTCGATATAGGAGGTACCCTTGTGCAGTAGCTCAGAGCAAATCGGGTATTGCCATGGAGATTCTTGACATAAATATAGAAGGCCTTGTGGTTGTCTTTACTATTTGCTGCAATTCTGATTTCATAGCTAGCTCTAGAGGATTTGATGAGGGATCTCAACTTATTGTTGACGCTGATAAGGGAGTTTTTCCAGTCTTGGGACTTTACGTTATTCTGCATCAGTTTCTTCCTTCTGTTGTAGAGTTTGCTTATGGCAGGGGACCACCAGATTATCTTCCATTTTTTTGGAGGAGAGCATCTTGGTTCTAGTGGGTATGGCGAGATCCATGCATTTGTGTACGTGTTCATACAGTGCATTGGTGTATGATTTGGCAGTCATGCAACTATTCTCCATTTGCATGGGTGCTGTGAAGTTCGCCACCTCTGTTTTTAGGAGCCCAAGGTTAGCTTTGGAGAAGCTTTTTATGGTGGTTACCTTTGCGGAGGGTGGTGAGAGGGATGTGGATTTCCAAGGTGATTAGTTTGTCGTCGGATCTAACATGGGAGGAGTTGACTATTAGTATAGAGCAATGGTCACCCATGTTAGTAATGACCAGGTCAAGGATATTGCTACCTCTAGTGAACAAGCTGGTCCAGGGCAATGGAATTAATGAATTCCAGGAAATGTTAGGCAAGTGTATTGGTACATGAGTAGTTTTCCCAGTTAATGCGGGGGTAGTTGAAATAGCCCAGTGTGAGAGTGCTAGGTTGGACCCTAATATTCTCCAGGGTGCTTAGGAACTTGGAGTGTGAGTCTTGGGACATGGTTGGGGACCGCAGGCTACGACCTGAATTGCTGTCTTACCCAATTTTAGCTGCACCTGAAGTGTCTCTGATGTGTTATGTTGGGCTACCAGTCTAGAGGTTTGCACATCCTTTATGAATATGGAAACACCACCACCTTTGGATTTTCAGTCCAAGTTCTGCGGCTGAAAGGTGTGGAATGAGTTATAACCTGGTAGTGCAGGGGTGCTTTCTGCTGCTTTGAACCAGATCTCTGTTACAGCACAAATGTTGATGTTCTCCATGTTAAGGAGTGCTTCAAGTGAGTGCATTTTGAGATTTAGACTTCTAGCATTGAGCAGCATGACCCTTAGAATGCATTTGTTTGTAGCTGTTACGGTGGTATTTTGGTCTTTGGAACACAGCCTAAAAAGGCACTATAGGGGTGGCAAGAGCCTTGGGCAGTATCCAGAAGCCCAGGGGTGACAGATGCAGGCCATCTCTGGCAAAGCATCAAGGTCTGTCAGTCATGTCATCCCAGGCAGACAGATACTGGATCCCCTAGGAATGAAACCAGAAACTTAGCCAATTGTTGAAATCAGTCATTTTCTGCTTCTACTGTGGTATCATTCTGGGTGATGGTAGGATGCTGCTCAGGGCTAGGGTAATACCTGTCTTGGCTACATAATCCGATAGCTCCTCCATGTCTCTTTTCATGTAGTCCAGGGAGGTATGTCTCAGGTCATTCACACCCACATGTACAATGACAGTGTGATATTTGTACCTGTTGTCGAGGGACCTGAGCATGTGCATTATGTGGTGGATCCTGGCACCTGAAAGACAGATGACTGTTACTTTCTCCATATTCAACCTAGTGGGACATCAGTGTGCCTCACTATCGAGTCACCTATGACTAGTGTGTTGGGCATGCTGTTTTGCCTCAGGGGCTTTGGTTGAGTGGCACACTGTTTAGGAGTTGTGTGTCTCATGCTTAGTGTTGTGTTGTGTTGTGGTGGTCGAGTGCGTTTCTGCCTTGGAGGCCTCTGCTGTTTCGGTAGAATTTTATTGAGAGCGTCTTTGATATATATATATAGATATGTATATATATATATATATATATATATCACTGTTGAAGTGACACCCTGAGCCTGTCAAAATGGGAAAAATGGATTGATGATGGATGTGTGTGTTTGCGTGTGTGTGGGTGTGTGTAAATATATATATATATATATATATATATATATATATATATATATATATATGGATTCACTTTATATCCTCGAAATACTGAAATGTTGTAATTCAGTATTTCGAGACTATAAAGTCGAAACCTTAAAAGAACGAAAACTCAAAAGCGCAAAATTCAAAATCTCGCACACCGGAGATTTTGAATTTCGCTCTTCTACTCCACAAACACACATCTTCCTCCCCACATACAAACACAGTCTCTCTGCTACATAAAAGCAGGGGGGCAAAGCCCCCTGAACCCCACCATGTGGGGGGCTGCACCCCCACACCCCCCTACTTAAATATTCTAACTCCGAGGTTGCACTACATACAAACACAAACACAACACCAACATACAAGCTACATTCTCCTCGCACACAAACATCACAGCAACAAACATCACAGCAACAAAACACACTAACACACACCACAGCCCCTACCCAAAACCCTTGACGCATACACACTTACCTGAATCCATAACCACAGCGAAACCTCAGAAGCGCGAAATTTAAAACCTCCGGTATTCGAGGTTTTGAATTTCGCGCTTCTGAGGGTTCACTCTTTTCAGGATTCCACTTTACGGGTTCGAAATACTGAATTTCGATATTTCAGTATTTTGAGTTTCTAAAGTTAATCCATATATATACACACACACATACATATATATATATATAGAGAGAGAGAGAGAGATAAAGATAGATAGATATAGATAATTTCCAGTGGTGAAGAAAAAGAAGATGTAGGACAGATTCGTACTGGACCAGGATGCCCTGAAAATAAGGAATGGAATAATGAAATCTAAAGTAATAGCCATACATTGAAGTGAATGGAAACCACGTTCAGTGTTATAGGTTCTATATATAAAGGGGGACTGAAGCTTGGGAGTTAAGCAAAGGAAGTATGGCAATGGGTACTAGGGAATTGCAGGATACAGTGAGGATAGTAAAAAAGAAAGAAAACTAGAAAAACCTGTATTACAAAGAAGAAGAGTTGGAAGTGGAAATAGGAACAGTGGCAGGAGAAAATAATTACTGGCATTAATGGATATGCAGATTAAAAATAAGAGTACATAATAAATAAAATGAGGGGAACTAATATAATGATGCTGTTCATGTGTGAGCAGGACAGTTGTAGAAAAGTTCCAAAGGTAAACTTAAGTCAGTGTCACTGTGCAGGATAAGTTATATAACGGCAGAAATACAGGTGGAAATAATGCAAATACACGTTGCCAATCTTAAGGGACAGTTTTCTCTGGCAAGATAGCAGGTACATTGGTATCTTTTACCAGTATTTTCAGGGACAGTTTTTATCTTGCTGGATTTTCTGGTAGGACACCAACTATACTGGCATCGGCAGTAGTATACACTTCTCCATAGCAGTGATCATTTTACTGTTATATTCCAATTATAATGACCAGAGTAGGGAGTTTTGCTGACTAGCTGTGAATTACAGAAGCTATTTTAAATACATCACTGTCTATTACTTCCATCATGTCTTCGCAATCACCATATATCTCATGCATAAGTTGAGTCAATTTTTAAGGACATTTTTTTTTTCATAAATTTTCTCAACATCTAGACAGCTATATATACAGTAAGTGGGTAGAAGGAGAAAACCATTGTTTTTGAATTGTCATTTATAGCTTGTTTGGAGCTAGTTAGTTATGGCTGAGGACAGTTAATGCATTATAAAGCTTTCCATGACTTCTGGGAATGAATGAAGCTGAAAAGATGAGAGGGATAGAGTCATCAGCTTAAAAGCAGAGGATGTCTTTGTGGCATGAAATATTTATATCATTTACAATTATTTTGAAAATAAGTACAAAAAATGAAGATTTCAGCACTCCATGGGTTAAACAGATGGACTGTGGTGATAGAGTGCTCCATTTTACTTTTTGCTGTTTATTTATCAGGTATCTAACAACCAGTGAATATTCAATGGGTGAATGCCGAATTGTATAGGCTCTGGATATGTGGAACAATCAAATAAGTCAGTAGGTTTTGTGAAAGCTGTAAAAAAGCAGTCGCAAGTTTATTTTTATTGAGTTTTATGACAGTAAAGAATATAGCTCTTAAGATTGTGGTATGTCCCCTGTCCACCACAAAGGCCCATTCGACATCCCTGATACTTGCCCCGCACCTCACATCTCTGTAGATCAAGTGTTAAAGGCCCTATCCAAGGCAAAGAACACAGCTTCCATAGGACCTGATAGTATCCCAGGCTGTATTCTGCAACATCTCCATCAAGAACTAGCCTCGCCATTGAGCACCCTATTCAACCATAGCCTAAGTACAGGCTTCATTCCAGCAGAGTGGAGAACTGCCATTGTCATCCCTTTGCACAATGGTAGTGCCACTAATGACCCTAATAACTATCACCCCATTAGGTTGACAAGTCTGATGTTTAAGGCCATTGAGCATATTATTATGAACCTCATAAACAAGGACATAGGCAATCTCCAAGCACTTGACCCCACCCAATTCGGATTCGTCAAGGGCAGATCTTGCCTGTTGAACTTGGTTGACTTCTTTGAGACTGCCACCAAGGCACTGGATGAGGGAAAGTCAGTACACACAGCTTACCTTGATTTGGCCAAAGCCTTTGACACAATCCCCCACTCAGGTATCATCGAAAAGCTAACAGAACATGGTGTAAATCCCGATTTCATCAGGTGGGTGGCCAACTGGCTCACTGATAGGACCCACAAAGTCAAAATAGGGGCCACTGCCTCAGATAGCAGACCTGTCACTAGTAGTGTCCCCCATGGATCTGTCCTGTGACCCCTATTGTTTGGCATCTACTTCTCAGAGGTCCAGGCAAAGACAAAAGGCCTGTGGCTGACCATGTTTGCGGATGACTGTAAGTTGGATGCTGTCATTGACTCCCCAAATGATGTTAGCATACTTCAGGAGGGTCTCACAGCAACAAATGACTGGTGCCAAAGTCATGGCCTTAAGTTAAATGCAAAAAAATGTATTATCATTCCATTTGGCAAAAACATGGTTCCTACTGATTACCACATTAGTGGCAACCCCTTAAGCACACAACCTGCGGTGAGAGACCTGGGTACACAAGTTGACAACAATCTCACATTTGACCGTCATGTAGTGGCAGTGGTCATAAAAGCCTTTTACTTGGTTCATCTCTTAAGTAAAGGAATTGCATCCAGAAAAAAGGAGGTTATTACCTCTCTGTACTCCTCCCTCATTAGGCCAATAATTGAGTACAATGCTCCGTTTGGTATGTACCTCTCCAAACACCTGCACCAACTGGAAAGACCACAGAAATACCTCACAAAGGGAATCCATGGCCTCCAACATCTATCCTATGTGGACAGGCTCAAATCACTATCACTCTACTCTGTATCATACAGATTGCCCAGAGATGACCTATCTCTCACCTACAAGACAATCTCAGACCCTGCTCTACTAGAGATGCTCCATATCTATAAGTCTAACTCCTCACGTAGTACCCAATTAAAAGGCTTAAATCTAATATGTGACATTAACAAAACCTGCTGGAGAGACAGGTTTGTCTCCCAGAGGCTGGCCCCATCTCTGGAATAGACTCCGCATACACCTCAAGCAAAGTACGTCGCTGACCCTCTTCAAGTGCATCCTTGATGAGTGGATGGGCGACCACAAATTTGTCCTAGGGGTTCCACCTGTGTTCCTCATCAGCAGGGCCGACAGGTACTGATTGTGGCTTCTTTTCTGGGGATAAACTCTTGGCTAGGCTTGTAAGGGCCCCAGAGCCATTAGCCTAGTACTCTCCTATGATCCTGTGATCTATAGCATGAAGCCATGTTGACAGCTGGTGATGAGGTTATGCCTGATGATACACCTAAGTAATTGTGAGTGGAAGAACTTTGTTTTGATGTAATGTAAACAAGAAGGTTAAGTGCACAATTAAAGTAATGGCTGTCAGGAGGTAATTGATAGAGGCATATATATTTTTCATCTTATTTTATATGACATTGTGTGATTTGTTGTTTCAGAACAAGCTTTGCTTTTTGCACCTTTATAAGTAGTCCACCCCGAGGTACAAATTGGTATCTGTGTTTAAAATGCTGTGAAAAAGAGCTAAATAAAGTTGACAGACTGTGTGACCAAATTGATTAAACCTACTATGAAGAACATCTACATAAATAGTGACCTTAAATCATCTGGGAATAAACTAATCTGATTTAAATCTAGTGTGAAAGGCAATTGGTGTACGTAGCAGCCTTAAAAATTATAGACCAATTGTTAGAAAAAGCAGTCAGTTACTGCAAGATGCGTCTCATTTAGTAAATGGTGAGGGATGGACAACATAAATATTGAGTAATATGCTAAAATACTTTATTTATTGGTGACATTTTTTGTATTTATGTAAAACTCCATTTGTGCTTTCATATTGTGGCCTGTTTTGCAGAACTACAGTGAGGAACTGTCATCAATTTGACTCAGTTTAGGTAACAAGAGAGCTAACTAAGCACGTGTACCAGAGACTGCCTAGTAGGTAATTTGAAAAGTTAACAGAAAGGAGATCAGAATGAGCCAGGTTTGCACACAGTAAGGGGACAGAGGGACTTGCGTTTGTATGTGCATGTGTGTGTATATGTGCATGCATGTGTGTGGGCTTTTGTATGGTGGGGAACAGTCTGGAGTAACAGCTCAGTAAGCCAGTTAATTTAATGTAATTTAACCTTGTTGTGCAAATGGCTGTACTTAAGAGGTTGATGTTTCCTAATTTCTTGTTTAGAAGAACTTCTGGTAACAGCACTTTGCAAATAAAAGGCAAATAAATGTATAAACCTTGCATTCTGCACAATCAGTATAATCCCTGAGGAATTAGTGAAATACTAATCTGTAATTGACTGGAAAACAAGTGCAGGTGCTTTGGATTTACAAGGATGTCTTTTAAAAGAGTTTGAATAAAGTGTTTTGGGTTTTTTTTTAGTTAGACAGGGGACATGAGAGGGTCACGGAGTAATTAATGCTGTGTGTTTGGAGAAAGGAATAGGATGAATAGTGTTTTAAAAAAAGAAAGTAAGTATTAGGGTTAAGGAATGAATTGGGTGCGCTTTGGTGAGTGCACAGAGAGAGCAGACTCTGCAGATTTCATAGGCATAGCACTATCTCAAATAATAAATGAAAGCAAATAAATAAAATATTACACAATTAGCACACACCATTTGTCACACCTACTGAGTACAGTGTTTTAATTTTTTTCATTTTCTGGACTATACTTCCTTCACTCCTCCCCCAAACGTTCACCAAACTGCTGGGTAAATTGCATCACTTAGCCTCCTCAGTCCATCAATCCTGAAAGTATAACAAAATGGCTTTAAAAAAAGTTTGCTTTGACACAAAAAGGCTAAGAGTAAATTAGTCATGGAAACAATATAATACATGTTGTCAGAATGTTTCTGTTTACGTAGCCATGCTGGGTGCCCCCCATAAAGTTGTAATTAATGTGCTGTGCAGTGTCACTGAAGCAGAGGAAGACTGTTCTAGAAAACAGCTCTGCACACAGTTTGGTCTAAAACCAAGGCAACATCTACTTTGTAGGTGACGACACAAACTCAAAATCATTGAAGAGAGATTTAAAATAATAATATCAGCACGCTTTATAATAAAAAGAAAATAATTTCGACCAAAGGTAAAAAAGAGTAATTCCCAGAATGTTTGAACCCTTGTCACTGAAATAAACTAACAAATTAGGAGCTTAATAAGAGCCACCCAAATGAAGTTTGAGGCTAAAATAGCTACCCAAGCAAAAAATAATCACAAGGCATTTTTTAGTTATGTTTGTAATCTCAAAAGCACAACACAGCAATGTGCTGAGCTGATTGTGAATGATGATACCTACACTGAGAGTGAAGATGTAACTAACCTGTTGGCCAATAAATTTAGATCCTTTTCTCCGTCCCACAAGATATACATAAACTGGTTCACCTCCAGCTATTGCACAAGACCAAGTCTAAAAAGTGCTATCAAAAGATAAAAATACCGCATCAGTGGGGCCTGACAATATTCCTGGTTGCATCTTAAATAGCATGAAGCATGATTTAGCCACACCCCTAACAACACTGTTCAATGTCAGCCTTCATACGTGTTTTATACCAAGCAAGTGGAGAACAGCTACAGTCATCTCCCTGCATATGTCTGACCAGCCTCATATGCAAAGACACAGAAAAACTTGTCATGGAATTAATCAATCAGTATATAGGAAACCTCCAAAAACTAGACCTGTCTCAGTCTGGATTCATCAAGGATAGGTCATGCTTACTCAACTCAGTGGATTTTTTTGAAAAGGTCATTAAAGTAATGAATGAAGGCAAAATGGTACACACTGCTTATCTTGTCCTAGCTAAAACTTTTGGCAAATTTTCCCACTTAGGCATAGTGGAAAAGCTAAATAAACTGGAAATAAACACATTTTTCACCCACTGAATTGCCTGCTGGCTCACGTATAGTACACATATAATTAAAACAGAGGAAGTTACCCCCACAAAGAGACAAGTTATCAATGGAGTCTCCCAGGATCCCCCAGGGTTCTTTGCTGTGATCTTTCCTGTTTGGCATCTACTTTTCTGAAGAAAATTACCATACCAAAGAGCTCTGGCTGGCTACGTTTGCACATGACTGTAAGATAGGAGCAGGCATTGAATCCCCAAATGACCTAGCCATCCTGCAGTAAGGTTTGTCTCAAATAAATAACTGGTGTCAAAATCATGGTCTGAAACTAAATGCCAAAAAATTGATTACTGTATCCTTTAGGGAGTCATCTGTCCCAGGGAACTACCATATTGACAATACTCCCCTAAGAGCTGACCCAGTTGTTTGGGATTTGGAAACTTATATGGACAGTAACCTAACTTTTGATCAACATTTCACAATTTTAAAACTAAGCGTCCTAAACAAGTACATTTCTTATGCAGTAGCAGTTGTAGTACTATCACCTGCTTATCTTCTCAAAATGGCTAAGTAGCATGGATGCAATCAGCTTACTTTAGCTTTGCACACCATGCCATCACCCCATCCTAAAATAACTGATTTTTGTTGCTCGGAATGTACCCTAAACATGCAATCCACATGTAGCATATATACTAAAAGTTTCACACTAGAACCCTTTAATTTAGCATTTATTAACCTAACAGAAATACATTATACTGGGCACATTTATCAACTTTGTTTGATCCCTTGATCCCTTTTTTACTTAGTTTTTTGTTTCTGTTTTTATGTACTTATTTATTTATGCATTTTTTGTTTGAAGATTGGGCACAGTGACTTCAACTGCTCAAAATGTTGCCCCTTCAAACACTGAGCTGTACACCATAGATTATATGGGGTATATCTGCTTATACCATTGCTAAATAGCATTTTAGGGTTTGTGTATTTTCTAAGCCTCTAAAAATACAGGCAAAGTACCACCACTTTGAAATCATTAACCGCTACAAAGTTTCAAAAGACATCATATATCTGTAGCACTTTAACAAAACTGAAGTGTATAGGAGATCTAAAGCCAAAATTGTATAATAGATGTGAGATTAATGATGGGGTGGAGGTTTGAGACCTCATGACAGAATTAAGTGCTATAACCTTGGGAGAGGCTAGAGATCGAGACGTAATGACATAACTCTTAACTGCTCAGATTTTCACAGAATGTCCAGATTTTAATTCATATTTTTGGTCTGTTTATCATAAAAAATTGAGTTTCTGACTTCATAGCCTTATAAAATACACACTAAAGCAAAACCTGTTGTTCCAGCAACTTTCTGAGCTTATAAAGACAATAGTTAAAATCTGTCCCTAGTTTTAGTCCTTTGCACCACCATTATATTAATTTCTCTTTATTTTTTTTTGTTCTAATATTTTGATAGGTATTCATAGGGGTCAAATCTGAGATGTCTGGGCTGTAATCGGTATAATGCAGTTTTTGGCTGATCTGAAATCTTCATCCTTGAGGCCAAATTTATATCTGGATATTTATGGTAAAACTGAAGCTTGGGGCTCTGTGGGCTGGATTAAGGTTTTAGAGTAAATGACAGAATTGAAATCTGGAAAGGTAGGCTTTCTTAACACTCATTGAATCTTGCTAGGCCTTTTTTGCCTTGGAGCTTTAAAGACTTTTGTCTTGATCATTTATACTTGGTAAAATGACTGATATTGTTTTGTTTGAAGTGTTTGATTTCTCAAGGTGAATCCTTGTATAGATTTTTATAATTATGTAGAGAAACGTACAGAATTTCTTTCACTTAAGTTGTAGTATCTGCATCATCTTCATCATCCTAATTATGACAGTTCAAGTTCAATAACTGATAAACTTCTCAAGTCAGAAGTTATCGGATATGATTCTGTATGCTTAGCATTGTTACATTAGGAGGCGATTTGCTGACATGCCTGCCGTCTTATCATAGTTCAGCTCCAGCATGCTTTTCTATTAACAATTTAGTCCCTGCAGCTATGCTCTTGATATCTTCTCTTTCAGTACAATGAACTGCCATTTTCATATCTTACTGTCCCTTTGTTGTATTACTGTTCATTTATATAGTAAGCGCATTGCGGTTTGGTGACATCTCATGTTGCAGAAGTTAAAACTACCTTTACATCTGATGATATGATCACAACCCAAGTAAAATATCATTACTGTTCCTAACCTTCCTACTGTAAGCTGCTAGCATTCAGAATACAACTAAAATACCTCAGCTGTGGTAGTTAAAGTACTTGTATTCAGTATTTTTCTGAGTTTGAGTGCTATTTTTTTGTTAAAACATTTTTGTGTGTGTGTGTTTTCCCTTTACTCTGCTCCCTTCAATCACCCCCTCCCCCGCCACCTACGATTCATTTTGGTATTGTTACAGTGTACATGTGGATGGACATTATAGCATATCTTACCCATTTGTGGGGTCCCCTTCCCATTTGTTCTCCATGTAGTCCCTCCAGTCTTCACTAGGGGCTGCTAAGGAAGCAATGTTCCTTGCACTTTATTCCTAGCTGTTCACTCTTCCCTTTGCAGATACTGTGGCACCTAGGTTGGTAATCAGTCATGGGTTATCAGTGGTGCAGGGGTTCCTCTTCTCCTATTTCTTCGGTTCATCTCAGAATGGTACTCAGTCCTAGGTGTGACTGTTAGTTACCATAGTGAGAGGGCACACTCTGTGAGACCACTCACAAGTACTAGCCTGTGTTTCTGTTCAGCTATAGCACTTTGACTTGTAAGGATGATTCAAGATTAAAATGCTGTAAAACTCTATCCAGGTGGTATGGTACAGTCAGTCAATAGTCTATGTGGTAACATATGACATAGACTTTTTGTTTGCATACATTATTAGAGAAAGTTTATTTTGTATGCTTTTATTGGGCTTCCCTTTGCTTTTAATGTGTGTGCAAGGGAGAATGCCAAGAAGGAATTGCTCTGCTTTGCTTTCAGTGTGTGTGTGTGTGCGTGTGTGTGTGTGTGTGTGTGTGTGTGTGTGTGTGTGTGTGTGTGTGTGTGTGTGTGTGTGTTAAGTACACCCGGTGGTTCCACATGTTACTCAAACCCTGTACCTTAGGTACTAGAAACAAGAGCAGGGAACTAAGCCTGAATTCATTCCACCACTTGTGATGAAGGAGGAGAGTAGTCCATAGCTCAACTGTCAGATTTTTTTTTATTTTATCTCTTTGGTCTGTAATCTTTAAAATTGTGTGGTTTCACCAGTGTAATTGTAATAAATTCACTAAATAATGATATGATAGCCATTTAAGTTTCTCTTTATCTTAAGTTTCGAAATGGTAACACAAACATTTTTTTCTACTAGCAACTTTCTAAGATTATACAAGCAATGTTTAAAATGTGTCTCTGGCTTTGGCTTTGAAGTTGAGAGATATAGTTGAATCTGAAGTGGATTTTACAAGGAGCTGAGTGCTTCAGGGGTAGAGACATGTAGTGCTGATTATGCCAAGTCTGTTTGCATTGTTAGTGGCATAACCAGTAGTATGTCAGTTTGCCATCCATTCCCTATTGTGATATTAACAGCTTATCATGTTTTCATGTAACATAGACAGTTTATTCATCAAGGGCAACAGGCACTTTGTTTCATCTACAGACAATGAAGTGTAAGTTGTTTGCTAGCAGCAACCTCTTCATTAGTTATAGATCTATTTAATGTAGAATTATTTATATAGCTTTCACTTCTGCAGAGATTGTGCATATTTACTGATATGGGTAGAGTGTAATGATAAAAGTCTGAGTAGACTTTTATGATGGAAATGTTCTGAATTGGGCAGTTCTGTCATTATTGGTTCATACATTTTGTTTCATTGTTTATTAAAAGAATGTTAAAAACTACAAATTTAAAACACATTATAAAAAGTGGTGCTGTATTATACATAATATATAATACATACAATTAGGGGGTGAATCAAAGAATAAAAATATGCATGCATTGCTCTAAAATGTGTGCAAACTTAATCCTCAACTGCCCAGATGCATTTTCTATGAATGTGGGTTTTCATTCCATTTTAATGAATGTGAGCAAATGGTTATCTGTGCTATTTTATTTCAATATCTGTAATCATTGTAGAAGTAAATAGAACAGTATCTACACTGAAAGATTTGAAGTGTGTGTGTATGGTAACTGGTGGTAAATAGCCAAATAATGGAACACTAGAATGACTGAGGAGGGAGCTGCTGCATGAGGGGGGTAGGGGGTTGCTGCAGGGGGTGCTGCTGTGGAGGTGCTGGTCTATTACCCTGCCTAGAGCCCTATTTGACCATGATCTGGCTCTGCTCTGGCATTAGAAAATTAGTTGCAGTTTAATGATATTACAAGATATCTTTTTCTTCCTGTGCATTTAAATAATTTAATTAAATGACTGGAGTGGCTTTCTTGTGGCATACCTGTGGGTGTGGCTCAAATAGGCATGTTTCATGAGTATGGCAGCCTTTTTGAATAGTTCACTGGTTGTACAGTATGATGAGTATGCAAATTGAGGAGTTCTGATTAAGTTACTAAGCCACTGAAACAGTAATATTATTACTTAGTAATACTACTGCTTATTTAAGGTCAGCTTAGACAAAAATGAAATTGTTAAAATTGCCTGTTGTTTAACAGCAATAAAACACTGGATAGGACTGTCAGAGCTGTAGTGAGAGGGATGATGGAAGAATAGCTAATTCTGCATTTGCTTGATAACAGAGTAATACCATAAGTCTGCCACTAACTTGGAGACTAAAACAGCATATTTGCATGTACTGCTGTAAATTGGGACAGTGTATCTGTCTATGCCATCAGAGACCTGATCTGCACTTCTCTCTCTGTTGCAGGACAGCTGAGTCATGTGTTGATGCTGTTGGAAGCTTGAGCTGTACAATAATGCTGTCAAATACCTTAACTGCAAATGGGCAATGCTTCTGTCTTTGCTATAGAAAACCTGAGTTGCACCTCCATCTGTGCTGCTAGAGACCTGCCCAAAGTTCCAACCTGAGCTTCTGGAGAGCTGAGCATTGCACCTGTGTGGCTTCTTATGAGACTGTCAGTGCTGCTGGGATTCACAGCAATATGTCTGTGCTAGTGCAGAGCATCATATCTACCTGTATTGCTGGCGATATAAGCAGTATCCAGCTATGTCTGTGCTACTGCAGAGCATCATATCTACCAGTATTGCTGGCGATATAAGCAGTATCCAGCTATGTCTGTGCTAGTGCAGAGCATCATATCTACCTGTATTGCTGGCGATATAAGCAGTATCCAGCTGCTTGTCTGTGCTACTGCAGAGCATCATATCTACCTGTATTGCTGGCGATATAAGCAGTATCCAGCTATGTCTGTGCTAGTGCAGAGCATCATATCTACCTGTATTACTGGCGATATAAGCAGTATCCAGCTATGTCTGTGCTACTGCAGAGCATCATATCTACCTGTATTGCTGGCGATAAAAGCAGTATCCAGCTATGTCTGTGCTACTGCAGAGCATCATATCTACCTGTATTGCTGGCGATATAAGCAGTATCCAGCTGCTTGTCTGTGCTACTGCAGAGCATCATATCTACCTGTATTGCTGGCGATATAAGCAGTATCCAGCTATGTTTGTGCTAGTGCAGAGCATCATATCTACCTGTATTGCTGGCGATATAAGCAGTATCCAGCTGCTTGTCTGTGCTACTGCAGAGCATCATATCTACCTGTATTGCTGGCGATATAAGATATCCAGCTATATCTGTGCTAGTGAGCATTTCTCCCTGCCTCCGCTGAAAACAGGCTCTGTGGAACCTAGTCGGACATTCCCGGTCAACAAATGTTAAATAAATAAATAAATAAAATAAAATAAAATAAAATAAGCAGTATCCAGCTATGTCTGTGCTACTGCAGAGCATCATATCTACCTGTATTGCTGGTAATATAAGCAGTATCCAGCTATGTCTGTGCTACTGCAGAGCATCATATCTACCTGTATTGCTGGCGATATAAGCAGTATCCAGCTATGTCTGTGCTAGTGCAGAGCATCATATCTACCTGTATTGCTGGTGATATAAGCAGTATCCAGCTATGTCTGTGCTACTGCAGAGCATCATATCTACCTGTATTGCTGGCGATATAAGCAGTATCCAGCTATGTCTGTGCTTCACAAGACATTAGTAGCGCATGCCGGAGATGTACATCTGATTACCTGCATGTATTTGGGAGTAACTCCTGGGAAGATAACAAATAAATTAAATTTAAAGAATTAACTGCATAAACACACTAGATGGAAGTGCCTGTTTTCAATAGTACTCCAAGAGCAGTGCGTCACTAACTAAACTGTGCAGAATCGCATAGCAGGCAAATGGTAGCTAAAGGATGCAAACCCAGGACTACAGGATGAAACTCATTCCCAGTTCATAGCCTTGACCTTCTGTGGTCATGTTTTTCTGTACTGCAGATAATATTGTAACTCTGGCACCTGTTATAGCAGGAGAGACTGTCAAGTGCTGACAAGGACAGAACTGCTCACTGCTAGCGGAGCATCCTAAGTACTGAGTGCTCATATAGCCCTACTAAGCTGTTATACCCCTGCATTATGGCAGGGGGTCAAACATGGCAGGAGAGCAGCATGAAATAATGTTCAACAAATGGAAACTCCAGCATGTATTGAAACTGAGGGCTACTGGCCTCCCAGTTACCTCGTAACCTACTGGCGGAGTATCTTGCAATGGTACAGTCATGGCTTTGTATCATATTTAAACCCACCTCATGAGAGATGTTATTACACAGCAGACTATGCTTTTTGTGCAGAATTGCTTCATCACATATTCTTAACCTCCTTCATTTGTACAGCAACAATATAGTTGATTGTTTTACAGGAATCACTTCATTGCAGTACAGTGCGTATTGATTGTACAATGTTCTATGGCTGACATACTGTGGTAAATGTAACAAGCTTGGTAACAGTTTGAAATGTCAGGGGTTGCAATGCTGAGTCCTGGAATGTAGAGACTGAGTGAAGGAAAATCAAGCCTTACATATATTAAGCACAAGATTGCCATTTCGTGGAATATTCTCCTTTCTTGAGACACAGTGATCTCAGATTTGGCTTGTATAAGAGTTTGAGGGATGTGAGAGGAGGTTATCCCCGACGTCATGAGGTGCCGGGGGCTTGCCCTCCTTAAAAAAAAAAAAAAAAAAAGTTTAAAGGAGAAGAGAGATATTTTATATTCACTGTTTTCCTATATTTTTGGTATATTTTTTTCAGTGATTCGGGATTCGGTATTGCACGTCCTATCATTTCAATAAGGAAGCCAGCAGGCTTTCATGCATGTAGTCTGACATGGTGCTGTGCACACGGTCTGCTGCTGTATAGAAAATGCCTTCAGTGAGCAGGGGACATAGATGTATAAGGCCATCTTTCTGTTTCATGAAATTGAACCCTTCTGCAGAGGAGCTGCTGTTATAACTGTATGCAGGTTGTGAAATGATTCTTAACATAAACTGTATGGTCTGCACAAGGATGGCTGTTCTTTAACAATGTGCTGTGCAGCTAACATACTTGATGATTGCAGCAGCAGTTGTGGGGGTATCATGGTATGTACTACATGTTATGGAATCCATTTTCCCTTACTCTTGTTAGCGGTGACATTTGCGGGTGTCTCAGTAGCTTTTGGCTGTGAAATTTCTTGTTTATATTGATAAAAAATTTCCTTAAAATATTCCTTTTGGAATGCTCATCTTGTTGCACCCCATTTTTTTAGATTATATTGAGGGCTAACTCCTTCCCTAATGCATGTTCGTGCACACACATATTTGTATATGTGTATATCACTGCATCTCTCAAAGGAAGTTGCTTGCGTTTACTTTAAATATAACTGTTACAGAAAAGTATTGTTGCTGAGTCAAATGTCAGACCAGCTTTGCTTTACATATAATTCTGTATGCCCTAATGTCAACCTTCAAATTAAGTTTTGGAATGTTGCAAACAGCATGGCTTCTATGCTATGAATGTTGTACTTAAATCACTTCTTTACAGTCTCTGCAGATATTGCACTTATTTAATTCCATTTGTGTCTGGATTATCACAGTTGTATGTCCAGTGTATTATATGATTTAATCCTTGCCCTTATGGCTTGGGTCATGGCTGAAAAGGGTCTGTCAACCAATTTACTTAGCTGGTTAACAAGATTAAAAAATAAATACATTTATAGTTCTATATTTATCCAGCTGTGTGTGTGTGTGTGTGTGTGTGTGTGTGTGTGTGTGTGTGTGTGTGTGTGTGTGTGTGTGTGTGCACTCGTACGCAGGGAAATTCTGGGATTGATGTTTTCTTTAAAGGGCAATTCTGGGATTGATGTTTTCCTTAAAGGGCTTGTGTGCATATATTAAGCCCAAGGTTCATAGGATTATTGCAATTATATTCAGTGAGTTGAAACAATGAATAACTTGTAGAGATTATTTCAGCCAAGCATGCTCCCTGGGGTATCTCACTTACACTGCTGGGCAAGAGGGTATTAAAAAGCATAATTTCTAAGCATCAGTGCTGGCAGAGAGTTTCTTGTTGTCACGTCTGTTACAAGTTATTATTAAAAAGAATCACAAGCCGGTTTCCAGTTTGCACAGGTGTCCTTTGGCAGTATGCATCATATGCAGATTACCTGAATGAAGACGTCTGTTCCCCCAGGATGCCCTGCTGCATATATATATATATGTTGTTGTGTCTTTCGGCTTTTCCCGGTTAGGGGTCACCACAGCGGAACTCCGGTCCACTAATGATTGGCAGTAGATTTTTACGTGCCGAGTTGCCGGCCCTGATGCATAACCTTCAATGAAGGTATGCTCATTCACGCATGTCTCCATGCAGGTGTTGCATTATCTCACTTGGTCTGAAAAATAACACGTCAAAAAACACAGAGGTCTGTTGTATCTGTTTGCAGTCATGTGCTTGGATATGCTTGTTACCAAGCATAGTTCCACAGGGATTAGCTAACATGCTAAATAAAAGAGGTCATATACATTTTCTTTTTTTTTTAACTCTTTGTGAAGCTATGCATTTAATAGTTTTTCAAAAGTACAGAATCATGTTTATAATAAGACTATGTTATCAGTCAGCTGTCGAAGTTATGACTTTTCTTCACTAAAACAAGCCATTATTCGCAGATAATGTGGAGGTAAAGCCAGAGGAAATCCCTCGTTATGTAGCTTTTACACATGAAAAATACTAGTCTCCCTTGAAAGCTGATGACCACAGACAGTATTTGAGAAAATTGGCCTTTACCCATGTTTATCTTCTAGGACTATCTGTAGTCTCTGAAGTTACCAATGCTGTTTGTTTCAAATGGTTGACCAACTGAATTTTCCGCATAAAAGATCAATTAGCACTGGATAGTATTTTTGTAACACTATCAGTCAGTAACCTAACAATGTCATTTTTATAGTTCTCTGCATAATCTGTCTGTTAGATTTCCTGCTCTGTATATGGCAGTACAAATGTTTGTAGAAGCTTGTTATAGCAAACTTCTTGCATGACCACATCATGTCCTGTGAAGCATCTTTTTCACATATCAGTCTAACAGTCTTGTGGCTAGAGAGGATTAGGTAATTATCTTCCATATTAGGAAAATCTGTAGGAAAAAGGTGCTAATGCTATTACTGAAAATTACAGTTGAGCAGCTTACTTGGACCCACCTTCAAATACATTCCAAGAGCTCCTGCTTCCCAAAAGGACCATCCATCCTCAACCCCTTTTCCCATTTTGCACACATGAGGTCAGGGCGTCACTTCAACAGTGATAATCATCTCGAGCCAAGGTTTACACTGCTAGGTGGCTTGCCCTGCTGCTATAGTTCATTCTTACCACTCACTTGCACACACACACTCACACTTATGGCCATTTTAGAGTGTCTGTTCCATGTGCTGCATGTCTTTGGAATGTGGGAGGAAACCGGAGCACCAGAAGAAAGCCACATGACTGCAGAGAGGGCATGCAGACTCCATACAGAAAAACCCCAGCTGAGAAATGAACCTGAGAAGCTCTTGCTGTAAGATGAGAACACCATCCACTGCCCCACCACTGGACATATCACCTAAACTCTCTCCAAAGCCTTTACACTTAATGTCTCTCCCAGCTTATGCACCATTCTGTAATTGCTTGTTAGTTATACTGTATATATGGAAATATAAATGTACTACAGTGCTTGTGTGTTCTTTCTCACTCTACTTGTCTACTCCGATTGTCTTTTAAATGCTATTATTTTTTTATTTTACCTGAAACTGTATTTTTTTCTTGTTCATACCTCTCAACCGCTATAATTTTGTCCCTCAGATTTACCTTGCTCCTTCTTAGATTTATAGTGTTCCTCATAAAGTCTGACCTGTTTGTGAAATATATAATGTATTAAATGCATGATTATACCATGATCTCTTTAAAACGCACGCCTGCTGGATTGGCCAGCGCGTTAAATTGATGTTACTAACGGAAAAAGTCCGGCTTCCTTTGCTTTTTTCCCCTTCCATTAGTATAACTCTAACACTTTTTAATGGTATTGTTTTCAAACATAATGGGTTGTAGAATAGGTTAAAATATGTTAACAGAGATTTAATATTTAAATATAAGTAACGCCGCTATGCTAAACCATAACTATCATAAACAATAGCTTAGAAGCAGAAGCAGTTTTAAAATAAGCAACAGTCTTTCATATTGCTTATTTTGTGTTTATCTCGCTTATGTTAAAATCATTTAAAAATATAAGAGAGAAAGTTCCGGAGATTAAAACTTCCATGTAAACATATCATTGTGCCTCTGAAAACAGTAGAGATCATTTAATACAGCGAACTGCCAGCTCTGATGTATCGTGCAGGCGGGCAGTATGAGAGTATTATATTATGCCATTATTCGTGCAGGCGTAATATGCGAGGATAAATAATGTCATGTATTAAAGTAAAAACTTCCACTTTTAACTGGTATAATTTCATGGTTTAATGGTCCTTGTTGAGTACCAAACCACGCCAAAATTTAGGCTAATTCATTTTCTGGCAATTGTATTGGGTTCATGCTCGGTAATAAAGCATATATAAAGATTTACTAGTGCTAACTATCATGAAAAATAAGAAAATGCTCTTCTTTTTGGCCCTCTGCTATGATTTTTAAAGGCCAGTACTATAACGTTTAATACTTGAAAGTTGAGATGCATGAGCTTTGCTCTCTGTACATACCACAACCATTGCACTAGTTTATCATCTAACTGAGAATGTATTTTCACCTTCTTGTGTCTGCATTTAGTCAGTTATGATCAGTGCACTACCCTGGTGAACAAACATAAATAAAAATTCATTTAGAAGAGGAAATTATTCTACATTTGTTTGCCAGCAGAATCAGACTGTAAGCTATCTAGTCTGCCATCTAAGATAATTGAATTGTCTACCTCTCTTCCATTCCTACCTTCATCCCAATCTGTTTTGTAACTCTCCAGTGCAGTTTTGAATGCCTCAGTGGACTCCCTCTCCACCTTCCATTGTAGAACTGCTTCTACACATGCACAAACCTTTCTGCAGATCAAGAGAGTAGTTAGTCTCAATAATCTGCTGCCACTACCTCTTTTCTTACCTCTGTCCATCCTTTTTAGGATCATGTATCATTGACATGATCTTGTCCACCTGTGTAATGTCTTTTGCCATGTAGTGAAAATAGTTCCAACTCATCTGCTTTCTGGTCATGTCCTTTTTCTGCTTGCATCCCCTGCAGCTCTATGGTAGTTTTCCTTTGGACTTCTTTAGAAATGTGATGTCCTTCTACTTGTATGGCCTCCAGAACTGCACACAGTACTCAGGACATGGCCAGACAAAGACACAGTGGAGCAGAAATATTACAACCTCGCTTTTGCAGTCTATCCCCCTAAGGATACATCCAAGCATTCTGTTTACTGCTTCCATTGCCTTCTGATTTTGTTCTTGGTGGTTTGTTCAGGAGATAGCAACACTCCCAGACACTTTTTCTGCTCTCTTGCCATCAGTTTCACCACAAATTATACTTCAGAGCAGGATTGCAGTGGCCCACGTGTAGTACTTTGCATTTTTCTGCACTGAGCCTCAACTGCCAGCTTTCTACATTTTGTCACTTTTTCCAAGTCTTTCATTCGACTCCGTCTCACACCATCCATTACTGTACTTGCCTTGGAGTCATTATGGAAGAAGATGATCCTGTTCTGTGTTTCCTCAAGAATATTTGAAATGCACACATTCAGGACTACTGGACCCTGAAAACTTCATGCGTCATTTTCCTTATTTCTGTCACCATCCATCTCACCACAGTCCTCAGAGTCCTACCCTTCACTCTTCAGCAGCCCAGCTCCTCAGCCTTGGTCCCATCCCCAACACCTCCAGTTTTGCTAGTAGGTGCCTGTGGGGCATTAAGTCAATGGCCTTGATAAAGTCCAAGTTGACCATATCTACCAATACTTCCTTGTTATATTCTGCTGTAACACAAACATAAAACTAGATTTGATTAGATTTACCTGACAGTCATTGTGGTTATGAAGCCGTACTGATCATTGCCTTTTAGGAAAGCAACCTTTCCCTCTGGATTCTCTCCTCTTCTTCCTGACACTGTTGTTAGGCTAACATATAATTTCCTGTTTTTTTCTACCCCTCCTCTGCACAAGGAATTGCATTATATGTTCTCTGGACCTCTGGGTGTTCTACTTTGGAAAGTGATCTATTAAAGAGCTCCCTCTGGGATCTGCCAGCATACTATTCAGATTCCCAAGGACCTTGGCTGACCACTCATGGGATCCTTGTACTTGAGGTTTCCTAAGAGTAGTCATTTCTATTTCCACCCAACTTTTTTCTCTCCAGGTTTCTGTCCTGTGCTAAGTTCTGCTTTATCTACCTTCCAACATGGCATTTTCTGCTTGATACCTTCTTGAACACAGAAATATAATATATTTTTATTCAGTATTTTTGCTATTTTCCTGCCTTCTATGGATCTCCCTAGTGTCCCTGCTTAACCTGGCCTGCTCTCTTCCATCCATCTACATTTCTGCTGTGTAATTAAAAAGTATTGATGCCCTCACTACCTCTACTTCAGCTTTATCTCGTTTTTCACCTTTGCTACTCTCATCATCTTTGTTACCTTTCAAATTCCCTTGCTGTACTGCGCCTCCTCCAGCCCTGTTACTATCCACCTCTTGTATGCACCATATTTTTCATTCATTGCACATTTCTGTGTTATCTGTTTGGTGCTCTCTTTTTGCTTGTGTGGCTCTTTCTCAAACCATTGTCCATACTCCTGCGTACTCCATCCTTGACTTATTTCCATAGTTTTCCATCAGTCTTCCAGCTGAGCATAATCCCTGCATCTAAAATCCCACAGCAGCATGTTTGCCTTGATATAGTCATCCTCTTCTTCCTCACTATAAAGTCACAAGGTGGCACGATCATTGTTGGTTAATATCAGCTTCACCTGGACATTCGTGACCATCTCTGTCTTTGTTAAGCCAGCATCCCCAATTCTATCCTTTCTTGTACAGAGTTACACCAGTTAGATAAGCCATCTTAATTCAAACTCCTCACTCATCTGATGCTGCTGCTGAAAGTGGATAGTGCAGAAGTGCTTTGGGACTGGAAACTGGCAAATACAGCATGCTTATATAAAGGGGAAGAGGCTGCAAGAAAAAAGACACTGGCGAACTATAGGCCTGTTAGCCTAACAACAGTGGCACAGAAAGCCAGGGGGAACCATCCCAAGGGAAAGTCTGGTACAGTTTTTACAGGACAACAATCTTCAAGGCAGCAACCAACATGGGCTTACAGCCAGAATGAACTGTCAGTCAATATTGATCCATTTTTCTGACTGGGCTACAAGTGAACTTCGCAGGAGAGTGCCAGTTGACATGTTTACCTCAACTTAGCAAAGCCTTCGTTCAATTATTTACTTATTTATTTGCTTTTGTTTACTGAGAAAGTCCTTTGAATCTATTTACACAAGAGACTGACAAGGAAACTGGAAGGGTTGAGATAGGATTAAGACTGAGCAGCTGGATTGCTCCAGAATGGAGTGGTCAGCTATAGAATGTTGTGGTGAGAAAGATGATAGGAATTAGGAAAGTGACTAGTGGAGTATTAGAAAGGTCTGCTTTGAATCCCATACTCTTCAGTGTGTCTGTGTCAGACTTATCTGGACAACACAGTACAAGACTAGCCTCTTGGCTGAAGACACAGAAAGTGATGTAGCAGTGTAGGATTGGGGGGGACGACTAGGGAAGGATTTGGAAAGTCTAACCGATCTATAAGCTAAAGAACTGGGCAAAAAGTGGCAGTTAAAATTCAAAGCCAACATATGCCAAACACTGTTGTGGGGCCACAACACCTTTGATGTGAAATGCAATCTGGGGGATGGAGCTGATGAAAACAGAGCAGGAAAAGGATGTACAGGTGTTGACCATACCTGGAATGGATCCCCAGTAGCAGAATGAGTGAGCGAGAGAGAGATAAGAGGGTGGACTCATAACAACAAGCAAATCTGGTGGTGTGTATGCAATACTGGTGGTGTTAACTCTAGAAGCTGATATGGAGGGGTGGTCTTGATAATCTTCTCTTCCTTCAGCATACTGGATACTGGCACAGGTAATTTCTCTGAGACTGCAACTTACACCTCCCTCTCCTGCATTCTATAGCCTTATCCCAGATCACTGGTGCCTCCTTGTGACACATCTATTCCCCCTGTCCCCTTCGTAGCTACCCTGTTCACCTCCTTCCATGTCTTACTAAGTCTAAACACTGAAAACAGCCTCACTGTGATCTGATATTTTCTTTCTCCTTGCCACAATTCTTATTTCCCTTGATGACAGTCTCTCCACTCACGAAAGCTGTCTTGATTGTCACCTACACTGACTCTCATCTTTGGGGTATCACTGTCTTCATCATATGCCCCACTGGTTGCATTGTCTCCCCTCAGGTACCTCATCATTTGATACTGGATTGTTGGTTCTGATACCTATTGGATCAGGTTGTGTTTTTTTCCTTTTGTAGTCCTCTCTTTCACATGTCAAGTTTTTCTCTGTTCTCTCACTTATAGTAGCACATTAGTGTTGACTATGTCGAAAATATGATAAAACTATTTTTTCAGCGGTTGGTAATTTCATATTGCAACTTCTCAATGCCATGGTTAATTTTACCAACTGTCTGTTATTGTCCTTGATTAAAATAGCCATCAGCTCAATTCCATTCTTTTTAAAAAATTCCAATAATTCACTGTGCATTATTGAACCATATTCTGTACTGTTGGGGAGCATCCACACCCTCAAACCTTTGGGGACAATGCATGCTGCTGTACTGTTGTAAAAAAGCATTGTCAAGTTGCAGACTCATAAATGTGTATAAAAGATCTGAAAACCACATTACGTTTGTCTTTCAGTGTATCATTGTTTACAGACCCACCTCCAATATTTAATGTAGGTTCCTTTACCAACCGCTCATGCAAGGCTGTTTTACTGTGAGTGAATCGACCATTGCAAACCGATCAGCTGGGGGAAATCATGATGCAAGCATATATTTTCAGTTTGTTTGCAGATTGCTCTTTACATTTATCCTTGGCTTTGCTTACTGTATCACAATAATTTGGTTCCTGACTCTTCTCCCCATCCGGTTTCAAAACTAACTGGTAACTAGTTTAACAAGAATTGGCAGACCACGGGAATTTGAATTACTCTTCTTATTCATTGGTGCAGCTCTAGCTGAGCCTTCAAGTAGTTCCTGGAAAGACATCTCAAAGAAACTAAAGTAGTAAAAGAAATGCTTCACAGTGTAATCAAGCAAACAATCCAAAAAATGCTGTGGTTATACATTCTAACAACCAATAGGTTCATAGATTAGTACTAGGCTAGCTGCCCTTGTGGACCATTTTAAGCCTAGCCAATTACCCAATGTGAGAATCAAACTCTGCACCTTATGTCTGAAAGGTAAACACCCTCACCATTACGCCAACCTCCCATTCTTCTAATTTGTAACCAGTGGAGATTGCAAATAAATAAATACATACGTAAATCACAAGAATTGAGCACTTTCATTCTACTTTGTTAAGAACTTAGTCAGAACTACATAGACTGACTCCATTTTGGTTTAAATAACCAGTGCAATCACATGACAAATGAAAACTTCTCCAATCCAGTCTTAAAGAGAGTCACCTCAAAAAATTCTAAAATGTCAGAACTTACTAGTTAAAATTCAAAACATATAAAAATGTAAAATGCAAACATAGTAAAAAAAAATATTTAAGTAGTCATTTATATACCATAATTTGCAAGTTTAGTGCCTTTAATAGTTTGACTATCTTAACAGAAATATATTCATTTAAACCTGGGGTCTGAGAGGCATTTAATGACAACTGCCAATGCAGTTCAAGGTATTCTACCCTTTTCTCTTATCTTCCATCTCTCTCAGAAATCTGCAACTTTTCCAAAAAAAAATGTTTAAGTTATTACATGCCCTTGAATGTTTCCCATTCCTTTTTTTATTGCATAGGTGTATTCATAAATCCTCATCCATAATGCACACGTAACCTTCCATGTGTAAAACTTAGGGCATATAAGACAAGATGCAAGGTAAACTAACCCTCATGTTGTACAATTGTATCTACCATGCAAAATAAAGTTTTCGAATAAGAGTGGCTGGTAATGTTTATACTGTCATAAATTATCCTACATTACAATCAGGCCCCACACTTGTACATCACCCTGTTTTTCTCAATGCTTCTTGTCACTTCACTGGTCCCTTTTTTTCAATAACCCATTAACACTTGTACTGTGTTTAGAGATAAAAGTAGGGGTTTACCTAGTTTCTGAGTTAGATCAGTGGGACTAAACACCCCTGATTAATTTTTGCAAAAAATCTTCTTTATCTCACTTGCACTGTGATTAAATGTGGAGATCATGGCATTAGATAGCTGGTTGTTCCTAGTGTTGTTTAATACCCCAAACTCAGAAGACCCTGAGTAGCCTAAAATTGTTTTTTTTTAAATTGTTCATTCTTCCCGAGACTACTTCAATGACTATGTTATTCACTAATTCATTGTGGAGTATGTCCTTTCCAAAAATATCTTGAATGACTGTCTGATGAAGCGTAGTAGTTGCTTCTGTAAAACTCACATTTAAAAAAAAGTTCTCTCTCTGCTATATATATCTGGTATATATGTTGTTTGTACTGGAAATAATGCTATGCTGATCTATCTAAAAAATTCATCTTGGTTGAATTTTTTTTATTTTTTGAAAACACAATTTGGCTTAACCTTTGGTGTGAGAGAGTGAGAGAGACTACTTTTATACCTTTCCAAAAATATCTTAAGTTTGTCTTGGCTCTAACAAGAACTGGCTATAATCGGATATGAACCTGGATAGCCTTACCATTTGCCCTTTTACCAGATTCTTTTTCTGCCACAAAGGTTGGTGGTTACTCCGGTAATGCAGCTAATCAGAGGAAAAAGTTGACTTCCTAAAAGAGGTTGATTCCCATCTACTGCATGTTGGGTTTTTTGAACCTGTAACATCCAGATAACTAATGTTGCTGTTACTCTTGTTACACGTAAAACTAAGAAAGCCTACACTGTTATTAATGGCTAGGAGAGATTTTCATTTGTCATGTGATTTCATTATAATATGAGTACTGTGGTTATTTAAATCAAAATGGAGTCTGTCTGTGTAGTTCTGATGAAGTTCTTAACTCTTAAATCTTGACATTTATTTACTTGTTTGTAATCAATTTCCACTGGATACAAATTCAAATGGGTTCTTGGAAGGTGCAACCACAGCATTTTTGGATTGCATTTTTTGAATTGACTTAGAAGGCCTGCTATCCCCAGACTGCCACACTTCAGAATTTTCTTTCATCTCACACAGATGCATGTTCATCTGTTGGCACACATCATGACATTTTGCTCCAGACAGGAGGGGATACATGGCCCCTCTGTTCCAGTCATTCCCTTTCTTCTGCTTGTACAATTTTGAAAGAGATCCTAGTATTCATATGAAAGTTCCCAAATTTGGTGCCTAAAATGCCAAACCTGTGATCATCATATCACTAGGCAGGATCCACATTGGCACTGCCTTTATTGCCCAAGAAGGGAGCACAATATGGAGAACTACCACACGTGTCAGCAATTCAAATCCAGCCAGGCACAGGAGATAGAGAGAAGCTCCAAGCCTTCATCCGCTCTTTAATAATCATGACTGTGGAGGTTGTCTAGCACAGACACCAAAGCAAAGTCTTTCATCCTATCCTGGATCAGTGCCAGACCTATAAGAGAAGATAAGATAACTGGAAGCAAGGCATTAGCCAGTACCTGCTCCAGTAAGTACCACCCATGAAGTAGTTTCTAATCTCCTTGGAAGGCATGAGCTCCCATTGACTAGCAAGTCGTCGAGATTGCATTCATTATTGGCTAGAGATAATAGGAACTCAAGAGGTGCACTCAGCAACCACAATGAGGGCTGCATCCTATGATGTCTACATTAAATGATCCACTTTAGAGTGTCTGAATCATGCCAGCAGCCAGATGGTTGGGATGGAATATTTCCTTGCATCCCAACCAAAGACTGAATTTGCACTCTGAACAAAAGCACGTAAACATTTACTTCCTCGTTTTGCCATATCTGTGGGTTAGCCTGCGTGGAACATATTCTGTGTTTTTAGTGGTTGTTTTTCTCATTCTGGCACAGTTTTGGATTTGATTTGATATTTTTCTTAAGCCTCCACCTTGCTTAAGCATTACTCACTTTGTAGGGCTGAGCAGTCCCCCAACTGGTTCTTCACCAGATAGAAACATGGGGACAACCCAGACACTGGATGTGCATGTGCTGCTGGATGTTTGATGGGACTTATCTTCATGGGCATGGGTGAATATGCATAGACAGCATGAATGTGTGTCAGTATCATGTCCTTCACAGACCATGACTGGGTATCAGTATCACATCCTTCACAGAGCATAACTGGGTATTAGTATCGTGTCCTTTACAGACCATTACTGGGTAACAGTATTGTGTCCTTCACAGAGCATGACCGGGTATCAGTATTGTGTCCTTCACAGAGCACGACCGAGTATCAGTATTGTGTCCTTCACAGAGCATGACCGGATATCAGTATCATGTCTTTTACAGACCATGACTGGGTATTAGTATCATGTCCTTCATAGAGCATGACCGGGTATCAGTATCGTGTCCTTCACAGAGCATGACTGCGTGTCCATATCATGTCTTTCACAGACCATGACCGGGTATCAGTATCATGTCTTTCACAGAGCATGACTGGGTATCAGTATCGTGTCCTAAACAGACCATGACCGGGTATTAGTATCATGTCCACCACAGACCATGACTGGATATCAGTATCATGTCCATCACAGAGCATGACTGGGTATTAGTATCATATCCTTCACAGAGTGTGACTGGATATTAGTACCATGTCCATCACAGACCATGACTGGGTATCAGTATCATGTCCTTCACAGAGCATGATCGGGAATCAGTATCATGTCCACCACAGACCATGACTGGGTATCAGTATCATATCCATCATAGAGCATGACTGGGTATCAGTATCATGTCCTCCACAGAGCATGATCGGGAATCAGTATCATGTCCATCACAGACCATGAGTGGGTATCAGTATCATGTTCTTCACAGAGCATGGCTGGGTATCAGTATCATGTCCTTCACAGAGCATGACTGGGAATTAGTATTGCCTCCTTCACAGACCATGACCGGGTATTAGTATCATGTCCTTCACAGAGCATGGCTGGGTATCGGTATCATGTCCATCACAGAGCATGACTGGGTATCAGTATCGTGTCCTTCACTAAGCATAACTGGGTATCAGTATCATATCCATCACCGAGCATGACTGGGTATTTCTATCATGTCCTTCACAGATCATGAACGGGTATCAGTATCATGTCCATCACAGACCATGACTAGGTATTAGTATCATGTCCATCACAGAGCATGACTGGGTATTAGTATCATGTACATCACAGAGCATGAGTGGGTATCAGTATCGTGTCCTTCAGAGAGCATAACTGAGTATTAGTATCATGTCCATCACAGAGCATGACTGGGTATCAGTATTGTGTCCTTCACTAAGCATAACTGGGTATCAGTATCATATCCATCACAGAGCATGACTGGGTATTAGTATAGTGTCATTCACAGACCATGACCAGGTATCAGTATTGTGTCCTTCACCGAGCATGACTGGGTATTTCTATCATGTCCTTCACAGATCATGAACGGGTATCAGTATCATGTCCATCACAGACCATGACTAGGTATTAGTATCATGTCCATCACAGAGCATGACTGGGTATTAGTATCATGTACATCACAGAGCATGAGTGGGTATCAGTATCGTGTCCTTCAGAGAGCATAACTGAGTATTAGTATCATGTCCATCACAGAGCATGACTGGGTATCAGTATTGTGTCCTTCACTAAGCATAACTGGGTATCAGTATCATATCCATCACAGAGCATGACTGGGTATTAGTATAGTGTCATTCACAGACCATGACCAGGTATCAGTATTGTGTCCTTCACAGAGCATGACTGGGTATTTCTATCATGTCCTTCACAGATCATGAACGGGTATCAGTATCATGTCCATCACAGACCATGACTGGGTATTAGTATCATGTCCATCACAGAGCATGACTGGGTATTAGTATCATGTCCATCACAGAGCATGAGTGGGTATCAGTATCGTGTCCTTCACAGAGCATGACTGTGTGTCCGTATCGTGTCCTTCAGAGAGCATAACTGGGTATTAGTATCATGTCCATCACAGAGCATGACTGGGTATTAGTATCGTGTCCTTCACAAAGCATGACTGCGTGTCCGTATCATGTCCATCACAGAATTTAACTGGGTATTAGTATCATGTCCATCACAGACCATGACCGGGTATCAGTATCATGTCCATCACAGACCATGACCGGGTATCAGTATTATGTGCTTCACAGAGCGTGACTGGGTATCAGTATCATGTCCAGCACAGAGCATGACTGGGTATTAGTCTCATGTCCCTCACAGAGCATGACTGGGTATCAGTATCGTGTTCTTCACAGAGCATGACTGGGTATTAGTATCATGTCCATCACAGAGCATGACTGGTATCAGTATCGTGTCATTCACAGAGCATAACTGGGTATTAGTATCATATCCATCACAGAGCATGACTGGGTATTAGTATCATGTCCATCACAGACCATGACTGGGTATGAGTATCATGTCCTTCACAGAGCATGACCGGGTATCAGTATGATGTCCTTCACAGAGCATGACCGGGTATCAGTATCACATCCTTCGCAGACCATGACTGGGTATCTGTATCGTGTCCTTCACAAAGCATAACTGGGTATTAGTATCATATCCATCACAGAGCATGACTGGGTATTAGTATCATGTCCATCACAGACCAGGACTGGGTATGAGTATCATGTCCTTCACAGAGCATGACCGGGTATCAGTATGATGTCCTTCACAGAGCATGACCGGTATCAGTATCACATCCTTCGCAGACCATGACTGGGTATCTGTATCGTGTCCTTCACAAAGCATAACTGGGTATTAGTATCATATCCATCACAGAGCATGATCGGGTATCAGTATTGTGTCCTTCACAGACCATGACCGGTATCAGTATTATGTCCTTCACAGAGCATGACTGGGTATCAGTATCATGTCCTTCACAGAGCATGACTGGGTATTTCTATCATGTCCTTCACAGATCATGAACGGGTATCAGTATCATGTCCATCACAGAGCATGACTGGGTATTAGTATCATGTCCATCACAGAGCATGACTGGGTATTAGTATCATGTCCATCACAGAGCATGAGTGGGTATCAGTATCGTGTCCTTCACAAAGCATGACTGTGTGTCCGTATCGTGTCCTTCAGAGAGCATAACTGGGTATTAGTATCATGTCCATCACAGAGCATGACTGGGTATTAGTATCGTGTCCCATCACAGAGCATGACTGGGTATCAGTATCGTGTCTTTCACAAAGCATGACTGTGTGTCCATATCGTGTCCATCACAGAATTTAACTGGGTATTAGTATCATGTCCATCACAGACCATGACCGGGTATCAGTATCATGTGCTTCACAGAGCGTGACTGGGTATCAGTATCATGTCCAGCACAGAGCGTGACTGGGTATTAGTCTCATGTCCCTCACAGAGCATAACTGGGAATCAGTATCATGTCCTTCACAGAGCATGACTGGGTATTAGTATCATGTCCATCACAGAGCATGAGTGGGTATCAGTATTGTGTCCTTCAAAGAGCATGACTGGGTATTAGTATCATGTCCATCACAGAGCATGACTGGGTATCAGTATCATGTCCTTCACAGAGCATAACTGGGTATTAGCATCATATCCATCACAGAGCATGACTGGGTATTAGTATCATGTCCATCACAGAGCATGACCGGGTATCAGTATGTTGTCCTTCACAGAGCATGACCGGGTATCAGCATCACATCCTTCACAGACCATGACTGGGTATCTGTATCGTGTCCTTCACAAATCATAACTGGGTATTAGTATCATATCCATCACAGAGCATGATCGGGTATCAGTATCGTGTCCTTCACAGACCATGATCGGGTATCAGTGTCATGTCCTTCACAGACCATGACTGGCTATTAGTATCATGTCCATGACAGAGCATGACTGGGTATCAGTATCATGTCCTTCACAGAGCATAACTGGGTATTAGCATCATATCCATCACAGAGCATGACTGGGTATTAGTATCATGTCCATCACAGAGCATGACCTGGTATCAGTATGATGTCCTTCACAGAGCATGACCGGGTATCAGCATCACATCCTTCACAGACCATGACTGGGTATCTGTATCGTGTCCTTCACAAAGCATAACTGGGTATTAGTATCATATCCATCACAGAGCATGATCGGGTATCAGTATCGTGTCCTTCACAGACCATGATCGGGTATCAGTGTCATGTCCTTCACAGACCATGACTGGCTATTAGTATCATGTCCATGACAGAGCATGACTGGGTATCAGTATCATGTCCTTCACAGAGAATGACTGGGAATTAGTATCATGTCCATCAGAGAGCATGACTGGGTATTAGTACCATGCCCATCACAGAGCATGACTGGGTATCAGTATTGTGTCCTTCACAGAACATGACTGTGTGTCCGTATGATGTCCTTCACAGAGCATAACTGGGTATTAGTATCATATCCATCACAGAGCATAACTGGGTATTAGTATCATGTCCATCACAGAGCATGACTGGGTATTAGTATCGTGTCCATCACAGAGCATGACTGGGTATCAGTATCATGTCCTTCACAAAGCATGACTGCGTGTCCATATCGTGTCCATCACAGAATTTAACTGGGTATTAGTATCATGTCCATCACAGACCATGACTGGGTATCAGTATCATGTGCTTCACAGAGCGTGACTGGGTATCAGTATCATGTCCAGCACAGAGCGTGACTGGGTATTAGTCTCATGTCCCTCACAGAGCATAACTGGGTATCAGTATCATGTCCTTCACAGAGCATGACTGGGTATTAGTATCATGTCCATCACAGAGCATGAGTGGGTATCAGTATCGTGTCCTTCAAAGAGCATGACTGGGTATTAGTATCATGTCTATCACAGAGCATGACTGGGTATCAGTATCATGTCCTTCACAGAGCATAACTGGGTATTAGCATCATATCCATCACAGAGCATGACTGGGTATTAGTATCATGTCCATCACAGAGCATGACCGGGTATCAGTATGATGTCCTTCACAGAGCATGACCGGGTATCAGCATCACATCCTTCACAGACCATGACTGGGTATCTGTATCGTGTCCTTCACAAAGCATAACTGGGTATTAGTATCATATCCATCACAGAGCATGATCGGGTATCAGTATCGTGTCCTTCACAGACCATGATCGGGTATCAGTGTCATGTCCTTCACAGACCATGACTGGCTATTAGTATCATGTCCATGACAGAGCATGACTGGGTATCAGTATCATGTCCTTCACAGAGAATGACTGGGAATTAGTATCATGTCCATCAGAGAGCATGACTGGGTATTAGTATCATGCCCATCACAGAGCATGACTGGGTATCAGTATTGTGTCCTTCACAGAACATGACTGCGTGTCCGTATCATGTCCTTCACAGAGCATAACTGGGTATTAGTATCATATCCATCACAGAGCATAACTGGGTATTAGTATCATGTCCATCACAGAGCATGACTGGGTATTAGTATCGTGTCCATCACAGAGCATGACTGGGTATCAGTATCATGTCCTTCACAAAGCATGACTGCGTGTCCATATCGTGTCCATCACAGAATTTAACTGGGTATTAGTATCATGTCCATCACAGACCATGACTGGGTATCAGTATCATGTGCTTCACAGAGCGTGACTGGGTATCAGTATCATGTCCAGCACAGAGCGTGACTGGGTATTAGTCTCATGTCCGTCACAGAGCATAACTGGGTATCAGTATCGTGTCCTTCACAGAGCATGACTGGGTATTAGTATCATGTCCATCACAGAGCATGACTGGGTATCAGTATCGTGTCCTTCACAGAGCATAACTGGGTATTAGTATCGTATCCATCACAGAGCATGACTGGGTATTAGTATCATGTCCATCACAGACCATGACTGGGTATGAGTATCATGTCCTTCACAGAGCATGACCGGGTATCAGTATGATGTCCTTCACAGAGCATGACCGGGTATCAGTATCACATCCTTCACAGACCATGACTGGGTATCTGTATCGTGTCCTTCACAAAGCATAACTGGGTATTAGTATCATATCCATCACAGAGCATGATCGGGTATCAGTATTGTGTCCTTCACAGACCATGACCTGGTATCAGTATTATGTCCTTCACAGAGCATGACTGGGTATCAGTATCATGTCCTTCACAGAGCATGACTGGGTATTTCTATCATGTCCTTCACAGATCATGAACGGGTATCAGTATCATGTCCATCACAGAGCATGACTGGGTATTAGTATCATGTCCATCACAGAGCATGAGTGGGTATCAGTATCATGTCCTTCACAAAGCATGACTGTGTGTCCATATCGTGTCCTTCAGAGAGCATAACTGGGTATTAGTATCATGTCCATCACAGAGCATGACTGGGTATTAGTATCGTGTCCATCACAGAGCATGACTGGGTATCAGTATCGTGTCCTTCACAAAGCATGACTGCGTGTCCATATCGTGTCCATCACAGAATTTAACTGGGTATTAGTATCATGTCCATCACAGACCATGACCGGGTATCAGTATCATGTGCTTCACAGAGCGTGACTGGGTATCATTATCATGTCCAGCACAGAGCGTGACTGGGTATTAGTCTCATGTCCCTCACAGAGCATAACTGGGTATCAGTATCATATCCTTCACAGAGCATGACTGGGTATTAGTATCATGTCCATCACAGAGCATGAGTGGGTATCAGTATCGTGTCCTTCACAGAGCATGACTGGGTATTAGTATCATGTCCATCACAGAGCATGACTGGGTATCAGTATCGTGTCCTTCACAGAGCATAACTGGGTATTAGTATCATATCCATCACAGAGCATGACTGGGTATTAGTATCATGTCCATCACAGACCATGACTGGGAATGAGTATCATGTCCTTCACAGAGCATGACCGGGCATCAGTATGATGTCCTTCACAGAGCATGACTGGGTATCAGCATCACATCCTTCACAGACCATGACTGGGTATCTGTATCGTGTCCTTCACAAAGCATAACTGGGTATTAGTATCATATCCATCACAGAGCATGACTGGGTATTAGTATCATGTCCATCACAGAGCATGACTGGGTATCAGTATTGTGTCCTTCACAGAACATGACTGCGTGTCCGTATCATGTCCTTCACAGAGCATAACTGGGTATTAGTATCATATCCTTCACAGAGCATGACTGGGTATCAGTATCATGTCCATCACAGACCCTGACTGGGTATGAGTATCATGTCCTTCACAGAACATGACTGGGTATCAGTATCATGTCCATCACAGACCCTGACTGGGTATTAGTATCATGTCCATCACAGAGCATGACTGGGTATTAGTATCATGTCCATCACAGAGCATGAGTGGGTATCAGTATCGTGTCCTTCACAGAGCATGACTGTGTGTCCGTATCGTGTCCTTCAGAGAGCATAACTGGGTATTAGTATCATGTCCATCACAGAGCATGACTGGGTATTAGTGTCGTGTCCATCACAGAGCATGACTGGGTATCAGTATCGTGTCCTTCACAAAGCATGACTGCATGTCCGTATCATGTCCATCACAGAATTTAACTGGGTATTAGTATCATGTCCATCACAGACCATGACCGGGTATCAGTATCAAAACCATCACAGACCATGACCGGGTATCAGTATCATGTGCTTCACAGAGCATGACTGGGTATCAGTATCATGTCCAGCACAGAGCGTGACTGGGTATTAGTCTCATGTCCCCCACAGAGCATAACTGGGTATCAGTATCATGTCCTTCACAGAGCATGACTGGGTATTAGTATCATGTCCATCACAGAGCATGACTGGGTATCAGTATCGTGTCCTTCACAGAGCATGACTGTGTGTCCGCATCGTGTCCTTCAGAGAGCATAACTGGGTATTAGTATCATGTCCATCACAGAGCATGACTGGGTATTAGTATCGTGTCCTTCACAAAGCATGACTGCGTGTCCGTATCATGTCCATCACAGAATTTAACTGGGTATTAGTATCATGTCCATCACAGACCATGACCGGGTATCAGTATCATGTCCATCACAGACCATGACCGGGTATCAGTATTATGTGCTTCACAGAGCATGATTGGGTATCAGTATCATGTCCAGCACAGAGCGTGACTGGGTATTAGTCTCATGTCACTCACAGAGCATGACTGGGTATCAGTATCATATCCTTCACAGAGCATGACTGGGTATTAGTATCATGTCCATCACAGAGCATGAGTGGGTATCAGTATCGTGTCCTTCACAGAGCATGACTGGGTATTAGTATCATGTCCATCACAGAGCATGACTGGGTATCAGTATCGTGTCCTTCACAGAGCATAACTGGGTATTAGTATCATATCCATCACAGAGCATGACTGGGTATTAGTATCATGTCCGTCACAGACCATGACTGGGTATGAGTATCATGTCCTTCACAGAGCATGACCGGGTATCAGTATGATGTCCTTCACAGAGCATGACCGGGTATCAGCATCACATCCTTCACAGACCATGACTGGGTATCTGTATCGTGTCCTTCACAAAGCATAACTGGGTATTAGTATCATATCCATCACAGAGCATGACTGGGTATTAGTATCATGTCCATCACAGAGCATGACTGGGTATCAGTATAGTGTCCTTCACAGAACATGACTGCGTGTCCGTATCATGTCCTTCACAGAGCATAACTGGGTATTAGTATCATATCCATCACATAGCATGACTGGGTATTAGTATCATGTCCATCACAGACCATGACTGGGTATCAGTATCATGTCCTTCACAGAGCATGACTGGGTATCAGTATCATGTTCATCACAGATCATGACTGGGTATTAGTATCATGTCCATCACAGAGCATGACTGGGTATTAGTATCATGTCCATCACAGAGCATGAGTGGGTATCAGTATCGTGTCCTTCACAGAGCATGACTGTGTGTCCGTATCGTGTCCTTCAGAGAGCATAATTGAGCATAACTGGGTATTAGTATCATGTCCATCACAGAGCATGACTGGGTATTAGTGTCGTGTCCATCACAGAGCATGACTGGGTATCAGTATCATGTCCTTCACAAAGCATGACTGCATGTCCGTATCGTGTCCATCACAGAATTTAACTGGGTATTAGTATCATGTCCATCACAGACCATGACCGGGTATCAGTATCAAAACCATCACAGACCATGACCGGGTATCAGTATCATGTGCTTCACAGAGCATGACTGGGTATCAGTATCATGTCCAGCACAGAGTGTGACTGGGTATTAGTCTCATGTCCCTCACAGAGCATAACTGGGTATCAGTATCATGTCCTTCACAGAGCATGACTGGGTATTAGTATCATGTCCATCCCAGAGCATGACTGGGTATCAGTATCGTGTCCTTCACAGAGCATGACTGTGTGTCCGTATCATGTCCTTCAGAGAGCATAACTGGGTATTAGTATCATGTCCATCACAGAGCATGACTGGGTATTAGTATCGTGTCCTTCACAAAGCATGACTGTGTGTCCGTATCATGTCCATCACAGAATTTAACTGGGTATTAGTATCATGTCCATCACAGACCATGACCCGGGTATCAGTATCATGTCCATCACAGACCATGACCGGGTATCAGTATTATGTGCTTCACAGAGCGTGACTGGGTATCAGTATCATGTCCAGCACAGAGCGTGACTGGGTATTAGTCTCATGTCCCTCACAGAGCATGACTGGGTATCAGTATCGTGTTCTTCACAGAGCATGACTGGGTATTAGTATCATGTCCATCACAGAGCATGACTGGTATCAGTATCATGTCCTTCACAGAGCATAACTGGGTATTAGTATCATATCCATCACAGAGCATGACTGGGTATTAGTATCATGTCCATTACAGACCATGACTGGGTATGAGTATCATGTCCTTCACAGAGCATGACCGGGTATCAGTATGATGTCCTTCACAGAGCATGACCGGGTATCAGTATCACATCCTTCGCAGACCATGACTGGGTATCTGTATCGTGTCCTTCACAAAGCATAACTGGGTATTAGTATCATATCCATCACAGAGCATGACTGGGTATTAGTATCATGTCCATCACAGACCATGACTGGGTATGAGTATCATGTCCTTCACAGAGCATGACCGGGTATCAGTATGATGTCCTTCACAGAGCATGACCGGGTATCAGTATCACATCCTTCGCAGACCATGACTGGGTATCTGTATCGTGTCCTTCACAAAGCATAACTGGGTATTAGTATCATATCCATCACAGAGCATGATCGGGTATCAGTATTGTGTCCTTCACAGACCATGACCGGGTATCAGTATTATGTCCTTCACAGAGCATGACTGGGTATCAGTATCATGTCCTTCACAGAGCATGACTGGGTATTTCTATCATGTCCTTCACAGATCATGAACGGGTATCAGTATCATGTCCATCACAGAGCATGACTGGGTATTAGTATCATGTCCATCACAGAGCATGACTGGGTATTAGTATCATGTCCATCACAGAGCATGACTGGGTATTAGTATCATGTCCATCACAGAGCATGAGTGGGTATCAGTATCGTGTCCTTCACAAAGCATGACTGTGTGTCCGTATCGTGTCCTTCAGAGAGCATAACTGGGTATTAGTATCATGTCCATCACAGAGCATGACTGGGTATTAGTATCGTGTCCCATCACAGAGCATGACTAGGTATCAGTATCGTGTCCTTCACAAAGCATGACTGCATGTCCATATCGTGTCCATCACAGAATTTAACTGGGTATTAGTATCATGTCCATCACAGACCATGACCGGGTATCAGTATCATGTGCTTCACAGAGCGTGACTGGGTATCAGTATCATGTCCAGCACAGAGCGTGACTGGGTATTAGTCTCATGTCCCTCACAGAGCATAACTGGGTATCAGTATCATGTCCTTCACAGAGCATGACTGGGTATTAGTATCATGTCCATCACAGAGCATGAGTGGGTATCAGTATTGTGTCCTTCAAAGAGCATGACTGGGTATTAGTATCATGTCCATCACAGAGCATGACTGGGTATCAGTATCATGTCCTTCACAGAGCATAACTGGGTATTAGCATCATATCCATCACAGAGCATGACTGGGTATTAGTATCATGTCCATAACAGACCATGACTGGGTATGAGTATGATGTCCTTCACAGAGCATGAATGGGTATCAGCATCACATCCTTCACAGACCATGACTGGGTATCTGTATCGTGTCCTTCACAAAGCATAACTGGGTATTAGTATCATATCCATCACAGAGCATGATTGGGTATCAGTATCGTGTCCTTCACAGACCATGATCGGGTATCAGTGTCATGTCCTTCACAGACCATGACTGGCTATTAGTATCATGTCCATGACAGAGCATGACTGGGTATCAGTATCATGTCCTTCACAGAGAATGACTGGGTATTAGTATCATGTCCATCACAGAGCATGACTGGGTATTAGTATCATGTCCATCACAGAGCATGACTGGGTATCAGTATTGTGTCCTTCACAGAACATGACTGCGTGTCCGTATCATGTCCTTCACAGAGCATAACTGGGTATTAGTATCATATCCATCACAGAGCATAACTGGGTATTAGTATCATGTCCATCACAGAGCATGACTGGGTATTAGTATCGTGTCCATCACAGAGCATGACTGGGTATCAGTATCGTGTCCTTCACAAAGCATGACTGCGTGTCCATATCGTGTCCATCACAGAATTTAACTGGGTATTAGTATCATGTCCATCACAGACCATGACTGGGTATCAGTATCATGTGCTTCACAGAGCGTGACTGGGTATCAATATCATGTCCAGCACAGAGCGTGACTGGGTATTAGTCTCATGTCCCTCACAGAGCATAACTGGGTATCAGTATCGTGTCCTTCACAGAGCATGACTGGGTATTAGTATCATGTCCATCACAGAGCATGACTGGGTATCAGTATCGTGTCCTTCACAGAGCATAACTGGGTATTAGTATCATATCCATCACAGAGCATGACTGGGTATTAGTATCATGTCCATCACAGACCATGACTGGGTATGAGTATCATGTCCTTCACAGAGCATGACCGGGTATCAGTATGATGTCCTTCACAGAGCATGACCGGGTATCAGTATCACATCCTTCGCAGACCATGACTGGGTATCTGTATCGTGTCCTTCACAAAGCATAACTGGGTATTAGTATCATATCCATCACAGAGCATGATCGGGTATCAGTATTGTGTCCTTCACAGACCATGACCTGGTATCAGTACTATGTCCTTCACAGAGCATGACTGGGTATCAGTATCATGTCCTTCACAGAGCATGACTGGGTATTTCTGTCATGTCCTTCACAGATCATGAACGGGTATCAGTATCATGTCCATCACAGAGCATGACTGGGTATTAGTATCATGTCCATCACAGAGCATGAGTGGGTATCAGTATCATGTCCTTCACAAAGCATGACTGTGTGTCCATATCGTGTCCTTCAGAGAGCATAACTGGGTATTAGTATCATGTCCATCACAGAGCATGACTGGGTATCAGTATCATGTCCTTCACAGAGCATGACTGGGTATTTCTATCATGTCCTTCACAGATCATGAACGGGTATCAGTATCATGTCCATCACAGAGCATGACTGGGTATTAGTATCATGTCCATCACAGAGCATGAGTGGGTATCAGTATCATGTCCTTCACAAAGCATGACTGCGTGTCCATATCGTGTCCATCACAGAATTTAACTGGGTATTAGTATCATGTCCATCACAGACCATGACCGGGTATCAGTATCATGTGCTTCACAGAGCGTGACTGGGTATCAGTATCATGTCCAGCACAGAGCGTGACTGGGTATTAGTCTCATGTCCCTCACAGAGCATAACTGGGTATCAGTATCATATCCTTCACAGAGCATGACTGGGTATTAGTATCATGTCCATCACAGAGCATGAGTGGGTATCAGTATCGTGTCCTTCACAGAGCATGACTGGGTATTAGTATCATGTCCATCACAGAGCATGACTGGGTATCTGTATCGTGTCCTTCACAGAGCATAACTGGGTATTAGTATCATATCCATCACAGAGCATGACTGGGTATTAGTATCATGTCCATCACAGACCATGACTGGTTATGAGTATCATGTCCTTCACAGAGCATGACCGAGTATCAGTATGATGTCCTTCACAGAGCATGACCGGGTATCAGCATCACATCCTTCACAGACCATGACTGGGTATCTGTATCGTGTCCTTCACAAAGCATAACTGGGTATTAGTTTCATATCCATCACAGAGCATGACTGGGTATTAGTATCATGTCCATCACAGAGCATGACTGGGTATCAGTATTGTGTCCTTCACAGAACATGACTGCGTGTCCATATCATGTCCTTCACAGAGCATAACTGGGTATTAGTATCATATCCATCACAGAGCATGACTGGGTATTAGTATCATGTCCATCACAGACCATGACTGGGCATCAGTATCATGTCCTTCACAGAGCATGACTGGGTATTAGTATCACATCCTTCGCAGACCATGACTGGGTATCTGTATCGTGTCCTTCACAAAGCATAACTGGGTATTAGTATCATATCCATCACAGGGCATGACTGGGTATTAGTATCATGTCCATCACAGAGCATGACTGGGTATCAGTATTGTGTCCTTCACAGAACATGACTGCGTGTCCGTATCATGTCCTTCACAGAGCATAACTGGGTATTAGTATCATATCCATCACAGAGCATGACTGGGTATTAGTATCATGTCCATCACAGACCATTACTGGGTATCAGTATCATGTCCTTCAGAGAGCATGACTGGGTATCAGTATCATGTCCATCACAGACCATGACTGGGTATTAGTATCATGTCCATCACAGAGCATGACTGGGTATTAGTATCATGTCCATCACAGAGCATGAGTGGGTATCAGTATCGTGTCCTTCACAGAGCATGACTGTGTGTCCGTATCGTGTCCTTCAGAGAGCATAACTGGGTATTAGTATCATGTCCATCACAGAGCATGACTGGGTATTAGTGTCGTGTCCATCACAGAGCATGACTGGGTATCAGTATCATGTCCTTCACAAAGCATGACTGCATGTCCGTATCGTGTCCATCACAGAATTTAACTGGGTATTAGTATCATGTCCATCACAGACCATGACCGGGTATCAGTATCAAAACCATCGCAGACCATGACCGGGTATCATTATCACATCCTTCGCAGACCATGACTGGGTATCTGTATCATGTCCTTCACAAAGCATAACTGGGTATTAGTATCATGTCCTTCACAGAGCATGACTGGGTATCAGTATCATGTCCTTCACAGACCATGACCGGGTATCAGTATCATGTCCTTCACAGAGCATGACTGGGTATTAGTATCATGTCCTTCACAGAGCATGACTGGGTATCAGTATCATGTCCTTCACAGAGCATGACTGGGTATTTCTATCATGTCCTTCACAGAGCATGACTGGGTATTAGTATCATGTCCATCACAGAGCATGACTGGGTATTAGTATCATGTCCATCACAGAGCATGACTGGGTATTAGTATCATGTCCATCACAGAGCATGACTGGGTATCAGTATCGTGTCCTTCACAAAGCATGACTGTGTGTCCGTATCGTGTCCTTCAGAGAGCATAACTGAGTATTAGTATCATATCCATCACAGAGCATGACTGGGTATTAGTATCATGTCCATTACAGAGCATGACTGGGTATCAGTATTGTGTCCTTCACTGAACATGACTGTGTCCTTATCGTGTCCTTCACAGAGCATAACTGGGTATTAGTATCATGTCCATCACAGAGCATGACTGGGTATTAGTATCATGTCCATCACAGAGCATGACTGGGTATCAGTATCGTGTCCTTCACAGAGCATGACTGTGTGTCCGTATTGTGTCCTTCACAGAGCATGACTGTGTGTCCGTATCATGTCCATCACAGAGTATATCTGGGTATTAGTATCATGTCCATTACAGACCATGACCGGGTATCAGTATCATGTCCATCACAGACCATGACCGGGTATTAGTATCATGTCCTTCACAGAGAGTGACTGGGTATCAGTATCATGTCCATCACAGAGCATGACTGGGTATTAGTATCATGTCCAACACATTGCATAACTGGGTATCAGTTCTGTGTCCTTCACAGAGCATGACTGGGTATTAGTACCATGTCCATCACAGAGCATGACTGGGTATCAGTATCGTGTCCTTCACAGAGCATAACTGGGTATTAGTACCATGTCCATCACAGAGCATGACTGGGTATCAGTATCGTGTCCTTCACAGAGCATAACTGGGTATTAGTATCATATCCATCACAGACCATGACCGGGTATCAGTATCAAAACCATCGCAGACCATGACCGGGTATCATTATCACATCCTTCGCAGACCATGACTGGGTATCTGTATCATGTCCTTCACAAAGCATAACTGGGTATTAGTATCATGTCCTTCACAGAGCATGACTGGGTATCAGTATCATGTCCTTCACAGACCATGTCCGGGTATCAGTATCATGTCCATCACAGAGCATGACTGGGTATTAGTATCATGTCCTTCACAGAGCATGACGGGGTATCAGTATCATGTCCTTCACAGAGCATGACTGGGTATTTCTATCATGTCCTTCACAGAGCATGACTGGGTATTAGTATCATGTCCATCACAGAGCATGACTGGGTATTAGTATCATGTCCATCACAGAGCATGACTGGGTATTAGTATCATGTCCATCACAGAGCATGACTGGGTATCAGTATCGTGTCCTTCACAAAGCATGACTGTGTGTCCGTATCGTGTCCTTCAGAGAGCATAACTGAGTATTAGTATCATATCCATCACAGAGCATGACTGGGTATTAGTATCATGTCCATTACAGAGCATGACTGGGTATCAGTATTGTGTCCTTCACAGAACATGACTGCGTGTCCTTATCGTGTCCTTCACAGAGCATAACTGGGTATTAGTATCATGTCCATCACAGAGCATGACTGGGTATTAGTATCATGTCCATCACAGAGCATGACTGGGTATCAGTATCGTGTCCTTCACAGAGCATGACTGTGTGTCCGTATTGTGTCCTTCACAGAGCATGACTGTGTGTCCGTATCATGTCCATCACAGAGTATATCTGGGTATTAGTATCATGTCCATTACAGACCATGACCGGGTATCAGTATCATGTCCATCACAGACCATGACCGGGTATTAGTATCATGTCCTTCACAGAGAGTGACTGGGTATCAGTATCATGTCCATCACAGAGCATGACTGGGTATTAGTATCATGTCCAACACATTGCATAACTGGGTATCAGTTCTGTGTCCTTCACAGAGCATGACTGGGTATTAGTACCATGTCCATCACAGAGCATGACTGGGTATCAGTATCGTGTCCTTCACAGAGCATAACTGGGTATTAGTACCATGTCCATCACAGAGCATGACTGGGTATCAGTATCGTGTCCTTCACAGAGCATAACTGGGTATTAGTATCATGTCCTTCACAGAGCGTGACTTGGTATCAGTATCATGTCCTTCACAGAGCGTGACTGGGTATCAGTATCGTGTCCTTCACAGAGCATGACCAGATATCAGTATCATGTCCATCACAGACCATGACCGGGTATCAGTATCATGTCCATCACAGAGCATGACTGGGTTATTAGGTTATTGCTTTTTTTTCTTTCCGTCTTCACTCATTTTTGTTATCGTAGAAAAGAAAGGACATGCAAGAAGTCCTCAAAAACATAACTAGAAAATATTTCATGACCTATAAGATTTTGAAAATTACACCTGTTCTAGATTTGTACAGCTTAAATATGTTTGCCCTGAAGAGACCTTTCACATGGCTACATTTCTCTCATTTTTCTGCGTTTATTCCACAGAAACTGGATATGCTGTTTAAACCATCAAGAAGCATATATGCACATAAAATAAAGATAGGCAAGCAGTCACAAGATCTTCTTCTGGATACTGGCTATTCATTCAGTCAGAATCAGTTTTGCAACTTCACTTTTGATCTTGCCTAAACCTGGGGATATTCCCAAAAAATATATCAGTGGTAGTAGTGGCTTACACTGGAGGCTGTAAGATACCAACATGTTTCATTGCATAGATGACCAGCTCCTAGTGACTGCTTCCAGAGACAGTCTGATCAGATAGAATACCATCTGCACATATTTCAGTCCAGACTGTTGATAGAATTATGTATCAAATTCTATTTGACTAGGCTGGCAGCCTTTGCCCATCTTCCTCCAATCTTCACATCTCTTCCACCTGGGGAACTCAAGCAAGTTTTTCAAGTGCCCCTTGAGAACATCACTTGAGAGTATCAGGTCTATCTGGGGGTACCTCACCCCATTCCCTGTCTTGAGGCCCCATCTGCATTGGCATTGCTACTCCCACTGCGGTGCTGCACTGACATATATCATATGCTTGCAACCCTAGGCTCCATCTTAGCAACTTGGCATTTTGCTGACTGGCTCTGTTTAACCATGTTAGAGGGTTGTGATCAGTCATCACAGTGAATTTTCTTCCATACAGATAAGGCTGAAGTTTTTGTAGTGCCCACACTATGGCTAGACATTCTTTTTCTACCGCTGCATAGCATTCCTCTCTGGGTTGGAGCCTACACCTGAGATAAACCACTGGCTGCTCTTCTCCCTCTGAAGAAATCTGGCCAAGTTCAGCTCCCACCCCATAGTTTGAAGAATCCACCTGCACAACAAATTATTTGCTATAGTCTGAACTGGCTAACGCAGGTGTCCTCCCAAAGCTTCCTTAAGCTTCTGAAATGCCTGCTCACATGCTGGGGCCCACACTACCTTATCTGGCCTGTTCTTCCTTGTCACGTCTGTGAGGGGAGCAGCTATGGTACTATAATTGGGAATTAACTTTCTGTAGTACCCTGCTGTCCCTAAGAATGCCCTCACCTGCTTTTTGATAACAGGTGCAGGCCAAGGCCTGAATAGCTTCTACTTTGGCAGGTTCTGGCCTTATCTTACCATTCCACACTCTATGTCCTAGGTAGGAGATCTCTGCCATAACTACCTGACATTTGCTCAGCTTAATGGTCAACCTTGCCCTCTGTAGTCTGCCCAGCACCTCCCTGACATGCTGAATGTGCTCTTGCCAGGAATGGCTGTAGATAACAATATCATCCATGTAAGCAAGGGCAAACCCTCCTGCTAAGATATGATCTACCAGTCTCTGGAAAGTTGCCGGGGCATTCTTCATCCCAAAGGGCATCTTTGTGAATTCATACAAGCCAAAAGGAGTCACAAAGGCTGACTTCTCTCTAGCACTGGGAGTCAAAGGCACCTGCCAGTAACCCTTGTTAAGATCAATGGTTGTAAGATACTTAGCCCCACCCAGCTGCTCTAGGGCCTCATCTGTCCTAGGCATGGGGTAAGCATCTGCCTTTGTGTGACTATTTCATTTTCTGTAATCCACACAGAACCTGGTGCTGCCATCCTTCTTTGGCACCAGTACCACTGGGGAGGCCCAGGGACTGTTGTACTCCTGAATCACCCCTAGTTCCAACATATCCTGTACCTCTTCCCTCAGAGTCTGTTTGACTCTCTCAGGCACCCTATAAGGTGCCCGCCTGATAGGCCTTTGGGGTCCTGTATCCACCTGGTGCTACACCAGGTGGGTGTTCCCTGATTTCCCGGTGAACACGCCCCCAAACTTCTGCAACACTGCTCGGATTTCTCGAACCTGGGTAGGAGATAGCTGCTGGGACATTGCTACCCCTTCCACTGAGGTGTCAGCTAGAGCCTCACTGAGGAGATAATCACAAGATCTCTCTCAGACTCCTCCTGCAATCCACTGCAAATGCTCAGCACAAGGGCTTCCCTATCATGGTAAGGTTTCATCATGTTAACATGGTACAATTTATGCCCCTGCCATCTGCCTAGCACTTTCACCGTGTAGTTAACATCACTTACCTTTCTTACCCCCTTGTAGGGTCCTTCCCAAGCTGCTTGCATCTCATTGTGTCGGACAGGAATGAGAACCATCACCTGCTGCCCTACAGCATACTCTCTAGCTTGAGCATTTCTGTCATACCACATCTTTTTCTGTTGTTGGGCTTCTGCCAGGTTCTCCTGGGCCAAGCCCATGAGTTCCCAGAGCCTTATCCTGAGGTTCAGGACATATGCCACAACAGACTCCTTGTGAGACTCACACTTACCTTCCCACTCATCTCAAATTAAATCTAGAGGTCCCCTCATCCTATGCCCATACAGCAACTCAAAGGGTGAAAAACTTGTGGATTCCTGGGGAACCTCTCTGTAAGCAAACAGATGGGGAAAATATTTGTCCCACTCCCTCTTAAACTGATCTGCAAATGCCTCTAGCATGGACTTGATTGTAGAGTTTAACCTCTCAACAAGATCATTAATCTGGGGATGGTAGGGGGTGGTCTTCATGTACTTCACCCCACAGGACATCCACAGACAAGCCAGCAGGTCTGACATAAAATGGGCACCTCTGTCAGACAGCATTTCCTTTGGGAAACCTACCCTGCTGAAAACCTCTAGCAAAGCATTTGCCACCTTCTCGGCCTCAATGTTGGACAAAGCCACTGCCTCAGGTTATTGTGTAGCATAATCTACAATCACTAGAATATAATTTTTCCCTGTGGAACTTGGGGTACTCGGAGGACCCACAGTTTCCATAGCTACGCTCTGAAATGGCTCCTCAATCACAGGCAAAGGCATCAAAGGAGCTCTCACCTTGTCTCCTGCCTTGCCTTCCTTTTGGCACTGCTCACAGGTCCTGCAGTACCCTGTTACATCTCTGGAAATTCCAGGCCAGTAAAAGTTTTGCATAATATGTCTCTTTGTACGTTTTATGCCCATATGACCTGCAAAGGGAATATCATGGGCTAAGCGCCAGATGGTAAGCTCTAGGTACTACCAACTGCTGTACTCTCTCACCTTCTAGCCCTCCCTCAGGGGTCCACTCTCTGTATAGTAACCCTTTGTCCCAGTATACAGATTCCCCCTTCCCTTGAGAATCAGCTGCCTCCCTAGCTACCTGCCTCAGGCCTTGCAATGTAAGGTCTGAGAGCTGCGCCTGTCTCAATTCTCTCCTTGTAACCCTTCCCAGCTCCCCTTCCACAGGAAGTCTGGCATCCTCTGACAGTGGTGACTCACTGTCAGCCTGGGTACTACTACTCACCTCTACCTTTGCAGTCACTCTGTCCAAGGGACAATCAGTGCCCTCAAGCAGCTGTGGCTCACCTTCAGTCTCACTGCTACAGAGCAGTTCACTCCCTGAAGTAACCACCTCAGCAGTCCTAGCTGCAAGTATGCAGTCTGTCTGGGTCTCCTCCCAGGCTACCAGACCCACATACTTGTCTCCTAGCCTCACTGTGTATAGCTGCATAAGTACATGGGACTGCCTCATCCAAATCCTTCCCTCTCAGGACATCTGCATAATGGTAGTTCCATGCCCCGGTTGTCTCAAGACAACCCACTGTTGGCATTTTGTCTTTCCCACTTACTGGCTCTTTCACCAATTCTATTTGACTAGACTGGCAGCCTTCGCCCATCTTCCTCCAGCCTTCACACTTTGGATAGCCAGAAGTCTTTTCTGAAACACTTTGAAAGTGCAGTTGCAAACTCCTCTTTGCCGTCATTTGCTCTGGTGTCACCAACAAACTTCAGTAAAGCAATGCTATATGCAGCTTATTTGTAGTATTTTATTTAGCACATGTCATGGCTGCTTGATAGACATGGTCATATTTCTGTCATGAGCAGATACGTAATCTTTGATCCTGTAAATACTCTTTTTGTCAACTTTCAAGAGCCATAAAGGAAGCTAGTGTGAGAGGATTTCAGTATACAACTTCTAAAGGCTGAAACAAGCTCCCTATTGGCATTTAAAATGTTGACTCTAGTTGGGCCTTCAAATGGTGACTCAGAGCTCATTATCTGAGTGTTGGTGCTTGTAAATGTCAGAGTGGAGTGTGTTAGGTATGGACGAGAGAAACAACAGACCTCACTTCTGCTGCAAGGCAGACAGCAAACTAATTGCTGCCATTGTTTTCTGATTTACATGCTTTTGTGTTTAAATGCACTGAAATAGCCTGGGAGAGTAGTAGTACTTGTACAATTCTGTTGGCGACAGGTATGTTTATATGGATTTCTGCTGTGTTTATATTTATATGTATCATAAAAATTAATATTTTTATTAACCAGGTTTGGCATGTCATTTCTACAGCAAAATTGTTATATTAGGATTTTGTGCCTTTCATCCTTGTATAGCAAGAGATACCACTTGACTTCTTTGGATCATATATTAAAAAAAACACAGTGGGCAACCTTAACGTGTGCCCACTCTTTTCCAAAACAAACCAACAGCCTGTGCACAATGCTTAATGGTGCTCAGTTTCCTTTTTTTCTGTTTTCAGACATCTCAATAACTGCAGTAATCATTAATGTTTGCTGTAATCTAATTTTCTTCTGTGCTGCTTCAGGATCTTAAAGTACAAAGTACTGAAAAGGACTCGTCTTTAGCTTGCAGAAGTATATATAAGTATGTGCAGTGGTCTGTACAAACTGTAGTCCCCAATTCATTAAACAAAGACGCATGCAAATTAATATTCAACGACTGCAGTCACAGAATGGTGCATAGTATCACTAAAGGAAGGTTCAGTATTCTACGGTCTCCAAGAAGATGTGCTGATACTGCTTATTGTGTGTGTGTGTGTGTGTGTGTGTGTGTGTGTGTGTGTTCTTCCTGTTGATGAATTTATTCCTGATGTCAGAGGATTCCAGGCTTTTGCCTGGCAGTGAGTGTCTCATTATGCATATAATCCTCATGTGTTTGACGAAGCCCAGTGATTTCTTGACAATTGTGGTTTATCCTTGGGGATTAGTCTTCTGTTGCTGTTTATTTTTTTTCCATCACTTATTGCGCACCGTGCAGTAAAAAAACACACACAAGGGAGACAAATTCTGCATGTAGTGTGGTCTGCTAGGAAGCAGTGCTTCTGACCACCAGATTCACAGAATGAGACTGGCTGAAAACACACCTTGTGCCAGTTGTAAAAAAAACAGTTTCATATGGAGTGCCTCCTAACCACCCCATCCCATCATAAAGCTGACCTCAGATGGCTACTGCTGACACCTGTGTTTAAATAATACCTTAGGGGTGATTTATGTTCTCCCTTTTAATTTTATTCATCAGGTTAACTCAATAAGCCCTTCGGGAGCACACTCTAGTTAAGCAGCTTGACTTGAGTCATAGTAATCAGTTGAAGACTGAGGGAATTAAATCCAGGACTACAGACTGGGGCTCATTAATGGCTCCTAATGTTAATCCCATGAGCTACACTGCTAGATGTACCAGAACTGGGAATCATGTCCCAGGCAACACGTGTCAGTGCTGTGTAGGAGAGTAAACTATAGTACCACTCACAGCAGACCTTACTAAGCCTTATCCATAGATCTTCTGCATTTTGGAACTGCCCTTAGGTTAGTTATCTTGCCATGACAGTAATTCACTTTAATGCAGCATCACTGACTATAACTGGATAAACATTCAATAGACAAATGAAATGCAGCTTCCAGTTAATGCCATGCTGTGACACAGCAAATGAAATGCAGCTTCACATGAATGTCACGCTGTGACATAAATGAAATGCAGCTTCACATGAATGTCACGCTGTGACATAAATGAAATGCAGCTTTTGCACATGAATGTCATGATGTGACATAAACTGCGATGTCATATGAATGTCATGATCCGACATAATTTGTAGCTTCAAGTGATTGTTATACTGTGACACAAATGTAGCTTCATATGAATGTCATGCTGTAACATAAATTAAAAGTAGCTTCACACGATTGTCATGCTGTAACATAATAAAATACAGCTATATATGAATGTCATGCTGTGACATAATGAAATGCAGCTTCACATGAATGTCATGCTGTAACATAAATTAAAAGTAGCTTCACATGACTGTCATGCTGTAACATAAAGGATAAAATACAACATCATATGAACGTCATGCTGTAACGTGAAATGCACCTTCATGTGAATGTCACACTGTGGCATGAAAAGCTACTTCCTATGAATGTCATGCTGTCATAAATACAGAAAAGACTGCAACTAAGTCTAAGCATATCCAGTGCAGATTAGAGTTGAACATTTGTTTTGGAAGGGGATACCTGCATTTGCTATCCTAGTTTGTTTTGGGTATACATTTCTGAACTGCTACAGTGTCCTTCTCTGACACACTATTCTGTATCGGCCACACAGTTTCGGAATGGCTCCTCTTGCACATTCATGAGATACTGTTGTGAATGCAACATTTGCTAAAGAGACATACCTCGGTGTTTTAAACAGTTACGTGGAAGAGGATCTTCTTCAATAAAACTTTTCTCACCTTTGATAGAAACAACAATGACAAAAGTCTGCCAGTGTCTGGATTTCATAGTTATGGGAGATGTGGAAAGGCTATCCATTAGTAACAGAATCTTAATTTATCCTCGTTGTCAGATGATCTCGCTACCATTTTGTACCACATGGTAGAAAACTAGTAGTAGTATTGTGTGGGAATATACTTTGAGGCATTTCCAGTCCTAACTGAGCATGTAAATATATTAGTGATATGCTGTACTTACAGGTGCTTCAGCAGTACCCAGTATAAACATATACATTGAGAAAAGGTGGGGAAGGGTGAGAGTGAAGTGTCATGCACTACTACTGCAGCCCTGAAAGCACTAGTGATGTATACGTCAGGGTCACATGCCCTACTACTGGAGCCCTGAAAGCACTAATGATGTACAGTCCAGGGTCACATGCCCTACTACTGGAGCCCTGAGTAGCACTAATGATGTATAGTCCACAGTTACATGCCCTACTACTGGAGCCCTGAAAGCACTAGTGATGTATAGGTCAGGGCCACATGCCCTGCTACTGCAGCCCTGCAAGCACTAGTGATGTATAGGTCAGGGTCACATGCCCTACTACTGGAGGCCTGAATAGCACTAATGATGTATAGTCCATGGTCACATGCACTACTACTGGAGCCATGAAAGCACTAATGATGTATAGTCCAGGGTCACATGCCCTACTACTGGAGCCCTGAAAGCACTAATGATGTATAGTCCAGGGTCACATGCCCTACTGCTGGAGACCTGAGAGCACTAATGATGTACAGTCAAGGGGTCACATGCCCTACTACTGGAGCCCTGAAAGCACTAATGATGTATAGTCCAGGGTCACATGCCCTACTGCTGGAGCCCTGAAAGCACTAATGATGTATAGACCAGGGTCACATGCCCAACTACTGGAGCCCTAAAAGCACTAATGATGAACAGTCCAGGGTCACATGCCCTACTACGGGAGCCCTGAAAGCACTAATGATGTATAGTCCAGGGTCACATGCCCTACTGCTGGAGCCCTGAAAGCACTAATGATGTATAGTCCAGGGTCACATGCCTTACTACTGCAGTCCTGTCCAGTGTGAAGTATGTGTAGCTTTGGAGGAGAATGTCTTGCTTTTGGAACTTGGGCAGTGGCAAGTGTCAACAGCTGGTGTGAGCATTTCTTACTGTTTGATGACTGGGATGGTACTAGCTGTGTACAGCTATGAGGTATGGGAACACTGCATGTTATTCTGGAACACTGGGGAGTACTGAGCAAGTGTAGATGTAGCAAATTATGCATTCCTCTTTCCATCTTGGGTAGTACTGTCGGTGCAGTTGGGTCCAAGCTTGTCTAAATGTTGTAGCTCTGAGCGGTATTGAGCATCTGCAGTTGTGAGTGTATGATATATAGAAACATTAGCCTCTGCAGATACTACCTAGTACTTGACCCTGTCATGTTGTTTATTAACCAATTAGTTGGAGAAGCTGCAAATCCCAATTAATAAGCAACAGCCTATTTCTTAACTCCTGCAGTTAAAAAATGTCTGTCGTATGCTTTGTTAAATTATGTTTTTCTTGCTGTTCTATGATTATCTAAGGAATACTGTGTCATGCATTTCATGTCTTCTGTATAAATAAATGTTTCCATACATTGCCTCTAAACTGGCTACTCTGACTTCAGATTTTGTCCTGTCATTCTCCTGTATGTTTTGCTTTTCTGCTACTGAAAGGTGATTGCCTCTTGGATAAAACCTGTTGACTCTCTTAATGGTCTTGATTTATTAATTTTATTTATTTATTTTTATTTAGCCTTTGTTAACAGAGTGAGTTCTACTAGGACAGGTTCCTGTTTCAGAGGAGACCTGAGATGGTATTTGTATTTCTAGGGGAAATTTGGCTACAGCTTCGGGTAACTCCTTCCTGTTTCTGTTAGGTGCCATGAGAACTTTTACATCCACCTGAGCTACCACTGACTCAAGCAGATGGGACTTCAGTTTAACATCTCATCTGATGGACTTAATCTCTTACCAGGTAGCTTTCTCCATTGCAGAAAAGGATGAAACCCTGAAGGAATCTTTAGCGACATGAGTTCAGACAACACACCAAAATGTTGGAAAATAATGTGAGTTAATGAGCAGTGCTGGCCTAGCCAACCTGAGAAGAGGGTTGTGGCTAGGTGCTATTGCAAAAGTGTTGCTTGGCAGAGGCTACAGGGAACAATTAAATAGACCACTAAGTGAGCAGTTGTGCTGTCAAGCAAATTTAGTGCTTTTTATCTATGTACTTTACAGACTGAACATTAAACAAACTGACAACCAGGTTATAATAAGACTAAATTAAATGCTATCAGTACAGTCAATGTGTGCAGACATACAAAAAAGTATGGAAGGATAAGTAAATAAACAAAGAAAATTAAAATAATTTTGATTTTTGGGACTTGCCTTGTTTGCTTAATTCTCATAGTCCAGCAATTTCAGGCAGTCCTTGCCAGGTTTACTGAGTTTACAATTTCAACTCCAAAATACACATTCATAGCACTTTGAATGCTTTTATTGTGGTACTCCAAAAACTCTCCTTAACCACCCCCACAGAGAAACTGTTCCAACACAGCCACAGAGAAAACATTTCAAGCAAATGAATTAGAAAGCCTTGACCAAAGAATCAAACCACTCGAGCCCACACAAGATGCAGTGTGATCAAACCACACGAGCCCACACAAGATGCAGTGTGATGAAACCACACAAGCCCACACATGATGCAGTGTGATGAAACCACACGAGCCCACACATGATGCAGTGGGATCAAACAACATGAGCCCACACAAGATGCAGTGTGATCAAACCACACAAGCCCACATGATGCAGTGTGATCAAACCACACGAGCCCACACATGATGCAGTGTGGTCAAACCACACGAGCCCACACAAGATGCAGTGTGATCAAACTACACGAGCCCACACAAGATGCAGTGTGACTAACAAGAAACTGTGGAACTGCTGAAGCTAAAAGTAGAATACTAAACAGCTAGCATAAGGTTTGCAAACAGTCACAGGGATTTCTTATAATGAATATATTGCACAACTTAAATAAAATTAAAATGTTGCCCCTCTACTTTTATTTGAAAGCAAATATTCAGCAATGCCATAGGAAGCAGGCAAGCTTTAAGTGCAGCTCCCTCTACAACAGACTGTTTCCCTTCTAATAAACAATGTGCATGTGTATGCATTTGTATTTATGCAGTGTTTTACTTTTTTGTACTCTGTCTTCAATTTCACCTTTTAGATCAAAGAACACCTACCAGAAGCTTTCTATAATTTTCTTTGGTCGCCTCAGACCTTATCTACCCGGCCTACAGTGCTCCATGTCCACACCTGGTCTACCAGTCCTCTCCCACCCTGCCTGGATGGGCTCCAGTATTGCTTGGGCTGGTTGTAGTTCCTGATGGTGTCCTGGGGGATCATTTTCTCTGTGCTTCCATCTAGTATTTTTTTTCATGCCCTACCCACTTCCATTCCTTACTCCCCATGCTTGTTGGTTGTGTCAGAGGGCAACTGTCCTCTTTGGAACATGCCTCCCCTTAGGGGACGTATCAACAAGTGCCCTCCCATCCAAGACAGGCATGCTCATCCCTTCCCTGCTACTCCATCCATCAGTCACTCGAGCTGCTAATTGAACTGTGTCCGCTGGGTTGTGATCAGAGCTTTATCCTGTTATGCTATTGGAGCAGCTCATGTTCTACTGTGTGTGTGGGGGGTCGATACATATATATATATATATATATATATATATATATATATATATATAGATAGATAGATATGTGTGTGTGTGTGTGTGTGTGTCTTTAAAATCTGACTTGTAGGTGAGAGACATTGGTTTTTGCTCTGTTTTACTCTAGGGACTGCAGGTCTTTTCTTCATGTAATTCCTTGATTGTCCCTTCCAACTTTACATTATTTCCTCTCTTTCTCCAGTTTGTGATTTCACTTTCATGAGAAGGTATGCTTTTTTTTCTACCTTTTCAGATACCCCTTACTGTTTATAATCAGTTATTATACCTACATTTGAGTTTTTTATTTTATTACTGTAAAATGTGATTCATTTGCATCATTCTACTGATTTTTTCTTTTAGTTTTGTTTTTCTTCATTTCATTAGTTTATGCATATTTGTTAATGTGTATGAGTTATGAGTTCAGGTATGTTTCTGGTGTTTGGTATTTTATTGATGTACTGGTTTGTTTTCTGTTTTTGGAGTATGTTTGTGTTTGATAGTTTTTCCTTATTAAATAGCCTTTCAGAATGGTACTAGTTAAGACTTTGATGTTTTTAGGGCTCTATAAGTAGGAGGTCTAGGTGGTCTGCACTAATTTTCACCACTGTGGTAGAAAGATATGATATATAAGCAGCTAACAATCTGATTGGTTAATGCTACTTGCCTGCTTTATAAATATGCTAACTCTGTGGTCTCGCAGCCATGAAAAAAAGTGACACCTGGCAAGTGTTGTAAACACAGATGAATAATTCAGTCATGTCCTGTTACATGAATGGGAAACTCTGATGGAAACTAGGAATAATGATATTCAGTGATCATGGGGACCATAAGATGCCTAGCCATATACACCTCTCCTGCAACAGTCATTGGTTTGATTCCCACAGTGTCCATTTGTCTTCTGTGTGACTCTGAGCAAATCATTTAACTGGACTTGAAAAGGGACTTTGCATCCAGTGGTCTTAACTATTTAACATTTTTTTTTACAGCCATTGGTTGTTCTTTCTTCTGACTTTGCTAACTATTGAGTATGAATGATAATTAGTATAAATAGCAGAACTGTGAAGCACATTTTATATATGCACTGTGTTATGTTCTACTCTGGGGGGGGGGGGGGCTATTTTTTTTTTTTTAGCTGGGATACTTCATAGTACTAGAACATAGCATAATCAGCCTTGCAAGTGTGTATTGGGCACCTGTATTTTACTGTGCATATACAGCTTGGTGAGAGTATGCATTATTACTGATATGTTCCTGAGCGGCACTGCGTATGTGCAGCAGTGTTGGACTATTTACTATGTACTGCTAAAGGAGATGCATCATACTTCTAGAGACCTATAATCATACCTTTCAACCTTTTAGAGCAGGAAATCTGGAAAAAGTCTTAAATAATGGGGGGAAAATGCCCAATAAATAGGAATAATTTTTAAATATTGCTCTTAGAAACTTAGAATGTTGATAGAACAACAGGTTTTGTATTAGCATGGATTTTCTGAGGGGTATGACGTCTGAATCTCAAGTGTATGTCATTATTTTCTGACTTCAATCCTCAATGAATTGACAATGATTTGCCAGACAGCCACAGTTTTGTTGAGAAACAAAGCAAAACTATGAGACAAAAATGTGGACAGTTGTGTGGTATGCCAGGAGTTTGCTTAAAGAATATAACTATGTAGAGACGTTTCTACACTTTACACCTCTAGATATTGTGTATATAATACCATATCAAATTAAACCATATTGCTTAAGCTATGAGTAGTCTGAATTGCATGCAGCTCTCTAACGTTATGTCTTTACTGCTGGAAAATTGTGTGGAAATGTGCCTTTGTTTTGGAGCACTGTAAATTACTAAATACTTTGAGCTATGGCACATTATGTCTTACTGCTGCACTCCTGCGAAGTACTAGTCCTGTGCGTTTGTCTGGCACTGCACCTTTTGTCCTGGAAAGTACTTGTCATGTGCGTTTATGTGGCAGTGCAGCTTTCTGTTGGAGCTTTTGTACAGTACTAAGTAAGCGTAGGGGAATGTACCTTACTGCTAAATTCCTGAGCAGTGCTGTGTATATGTAGAAGGGCTTAACTCTTGAGACCTTGTTAGTATGTTAGACATGTTTACCACTGAGACCTTGTTAGTACTGAGTATGTCCAGCTGTTATAAGTACTTACCAGTGAGACCTTGTTAGTACTGACTATGTCCAGCTGTTAGAAATACTTACCTCTGAGACCTTGTTAGTACTGAGTATGTACAGCTGTTAGAATTACTTACCACTGAGACCTTATTAGTACTGAGTATGTCCAGCTGTTATAAGTACTTATCACTGTGACCTTGTTAGTACTGACTATGTCCAGCTGTATAGTACTGAGTATGTACAGCTGTTAGAATTACTTACCACTGAGACCTTGTTAGTACTGAGTATGTCCAGCTGTTAGAAGTACTTATCACTGTGACCTTGTTAGTACTGACTATGTCCAGCTTTTAGAAGTACTTACCTCTGAGACCTTGTTAGTACTGAGTATGTACAGCTGTTAGAATTACTTACCACTGAGACATTGTTAGTACTATGTCCAGCTGTTAGAAGTACTTATCACTGTGACCTTGTTAGTACTGACTATGTCCAGCTGTTAGAAGTACTTACCTCTGAGACCTTGTTAGTACTGAGTATGTACAGCTGTTAGAATTACTTACCATTGATACCTTGTTCGTACTGAGTATGTAGAACTGTTATAAGTAATTATCACTGTGACCTTGTTAGTATTGACTATGTACAGCTGTGAGACCTTGCTGGTACTGACTATGTACAGCTGTTAGAAGTACTTACCTCTAAGATCTTGTTAGTAACGAGTATGTACAGCAGTTAAAAGAGCTTACCACTGAATATTTGTTACTACTGAGGAGTACGTAACGCTGTTAGAAGTACTTACCTTTGAGTCCTTATTAGAAGTACTTACCATTTTTCCATTGATAATACTGAGGAGTATGTGCAGCTGTTAGAAGTATTTCTTACCTTTAAGCCCTTATTCAAAGAACTTATCACTGATCCCTTGTTAGTACTGAAGAGTATTTGCAGCTGTCGAGGGTTGCCTTACCACTTGAGCCTTGGATAATACTTATTTTGTGCTATAGCACAGGGTACATAGAGCTGTTGAAGGATATACCTTCCTGCTGGTTCCTGAATAAATCTAAATCTCTAGGAGGTACCGTACTTTTCGAACTACGTGTATTCCTGAGTCTGTGTAGCCAACAGAATGTTAAACTTTCTTTAGCAGCAATTACTAGTGCTGTCTTTTTATGACTCTAGAAGACCCACTCATTTTTCATGAGCCTGTAACTCTGGACTGATGCATGATGGGAATACACCTGCAGACTACCATTCCTATATATTCCAATTAGGTCTCTGTTTTTGAAGCAATGATGAGATAAATGTTAGAAATCACATAGTATCTCAAACTGAAATGTAGCTTACTAGATCTGAGCACTTGTCTCTCTGTTCAATACTGTCATACAATAACATTTTCTAAGTAATTTTTCATTTTCCCCTACAGCAATGCAGCAGGTCCTTGACAACTTGAATGACCTTCCAAATGCCAATGGTGCTAATGACCTGGACCTGATCTTCTTGAAGGGAATCATGGAAAGCCCAATAGTGCGATCCTTGGCCAAGGTAGTGTCTGCTACGTATGCAGTTATTGTATAACAAGAGCATGGAATTGTTGTGTAACACTACATGCTGTTATTGTGTATAACAAGAGCATGGAATTGTTGTGTAATGCTACGTGCAGTTACCATGTATAACAAGCATGCGGAATTGTTGTGTAATGTGGTGGAGGGATGTGAGAGTCCTGGAAGAGTAGAAAATGTTGTGTAACATGGGGGAGGGATGTGAGAGTCCTGGAAGAGTGGGAATTGTTGTGTAATAAGGGGGAGGGATCTGAGAGCTGGCTTGAAAAAGTGGCTGATATAAAATTGCAATGTAATTAAGTATTTCTGGTGGGTTGTAGCAAATGATGGTACAAAAGACTGTCTCAGATTTTGAGGCAGTGTGTGCAATGTGTCTAATAATGGTTGGTTTTGAGATGATTGTGGGGTAGTTTAGGACAAAGCGAATGACACCTAAAAGACTGGGGCCATAATGTGCCAGAGCAGGTAAGGGATCAGGTAGGAATTTATTTTATTTTCAAATTTTCAAATAATCCAACACACAGAATAGCAATGAGGCAGTCAGGCAGTATATGAACCATAAAACGTTTATTACATAAAATAAAAAATGGTAAGCGCTTTCGCTGTGAGCTTCTTCAAACCAGTAAAAGCATCTTAATCAAACAAAGACATTTAAATATAATTAGTCAGCCAATAGTTTCAAATATAAGTCCATCATTTAACGGAATATACCATCCTTACATAAACTTGCTTCTATCATTGTAGCTAGGCTGTAATAAAATAGCACATTTTAACTACAAACTTATTATAAAACAGCCTTCTATAAATGTTAAAAATGTGTATAATAAGATCTTCACATAAATAAAAGCACCTAGCAATAAATATATCTAAACATAAGATATGATGACCTCTGAAAATTTTTTTTTAAAAAATACATACTATTAAACAAAGTGAGACTAATCCTTAATCATGTCTGTATACTTCTCAGTCTCCCAGATTTAAGTGTAGGTTTTAGGGATGCCCTCTCATTGAGGCCTCTACCCCTGTCTGCTCTCAGTCTGAGTATCCACTTTACCTCTCTGCCTTCTGTCATGTTTCTAATGTCACCTTCTCATAGGCTAGGTACATTAATATTTATCACCATAAACTTAAATGTATGATCATTCCCTTGCAATAAGGTATACTTGGATAGGGCACTGTTACTAGAACATATTCTAGCACTATATAGGTTTTCCCTTATTCTGTCTTTCAGCGCTCTATCCATTTTTCCTACATAGAATGAGTGACAAAGAATACACTCAGCTAAATAAACCACATGTGATGTTTCACAGAAGGCAGAGATGTTGAAATTAAAATTCTGGTCAGTGTCTGGAAGCTTAAAACTCCCACGACTATTAAAAAACAGCAGAACCGGCGCTTAACACATGGATAAGTGTAGGGTCTAACCTCTAAGGATCGATCCGACTTGTTTGTTGGTTAGCAAATTAACCTCTTCAAGTTATGTTTATTCTTAAATCTAACCCTTGGTTCAACTCCCACAATTTCTTTTAACTACTGGGTCCACTGTTAAAATCTCCCATTTTCTCCTGATAATGTCCAAAATATCATTACTGTCACTGGTAAAGAACATGGGTATCTTCATACCTCTCATTCCATCATTATTTGTAATGTGGGTATCATGATCTTGAGTGGGTGCATAGTATGGGGGAGCTCTACTTCCCTTTAAGCTGTATAAATCTGAGAGCCCCTTCTCAATCTCATTGGTCCTATATCCTCTATCAGTAAATTTTTTCTTTAAGTCCAATAATTCAGACTGAAAGCCTTCACCCGATGCATTGAGTCTGGAAACCTTCATGCCCTGTCCTTTAATTATGTTCCTAAAAATGTTATTGGGGATGCATGCTATGTCTATGAAGTAGGTGGTTCCTATAGCAGCTCTTTCTATACACCCCCATGATGACCAATTCATTACTCAGTCTCTCAACATAAACATCCAAGTATTCAATCCTAGTTTTAGAGGACACCATCGTAAACCTAAGGTAATCAGTAGCACCATTCAGTTGCTGGACAAAATTGTTCAAGCTCGTTGTATCACCTGTCCATATCAAAAAGACGTCATCAACAAAACATCGATAAAAGGGAACATGCCTCATGCAAGACTCCATCTGAAAAAGTGTATTCTCCTCCCACAAAGCTAAAAACATGTCATAGCTATTGGCGCACGAGGTGCCAATAGCTAAGCCATCTTTCTGTAAGTGAATAGTGTCATCAAAAAGAAATAAATTATTCTCCAGAATTGTCTCTAAAAACAGATATATAAGGTCTATCTGTGTACTATTATAATCACTCTGTCTGATGAGATATTCTTGTACTGAAGCTACTCCTAATGCATTTGGAATTATGGTAAATAATGACTGCATATCTAGTGTAACAAAATGGAATTCTGTATCCATGGGTAATGCATTTATAATGCCATATAAATCGTCCAAAACTGTTTGATATCTCTGAAAATAAACTTATTTAAGTCTAGAACAGGACGTAAGTACCTCTTTACATATAATAAAAACAATTCCATGCACCGGCCACTATGGGTCTCATAGGCGGTTTCACCCCATTCTTATGTATTTTTGCCCATCCTTGTATGGTAGGGATGAGAGGGTAATCACATTTTAAAAACTTAAACATTTCAGAGTCAATCAATTCACTTTTCAAACTATCCTTCAACATATTCAGAAGTCTAATTTCCATTGCATGCACATATTCAATGTTAACAACAGAATAGTATGTGACATCACTCAGCATCAGCTTCATAGATGGAGAGTAATCATCCCTATCCATTATGACTATAGGACCACCTTTATTGGCTGGTTTGGTGATTATGGTGTCATCATTCTTAGCGGTTTCAAAGCTCTACGTTCATTAAGTTTCAGATTATACTTGAGATTTCTAGATACATTCCCATTTCTTTTATCATCATAAAACTTATATAAGTCATCCTCAACAAGTTTATTAAATGCTTCAACAAGTGAATGAGCATTCGGTAAATATAAACTAGGTTTACTAAACACGTGATCAGAATTATTCATAGTATTTCCAAACTCTAATTTTAACATAACATTTCTACTAAACATTTTAACTTCCATCATTGTATCTGTAATGTCACTGTGCTTAGTAGGAATGAAACTGAGACCATTGCTCTGATATTTCATCTGCAGTTAAACTGCATTGAGATATATTCCATACTAATGAGTCCCCAGGTGGTTCCACATTTTCTCAAGGGACTGATTCAACTGTCTCTCCATGAATAATTTGTGCTTCTGGCACCCCCAACTCATAGATAGAGTTCTCCTGGCCCCTGTCTCCCCACTGATGGGTAAAGGGAAATGTGTATATGAGCCGGCATTAAGAACTAGACAGTTCTCCTGTAACTGATGTATAAAGTGTATTTAAGATCTTTGGTCTCACATCCTTCCCATACTGTATTTCGGACACACCTATAGGCATAGCTTTAGTACTCATATGAGATGCTGAGGAGATAAGAGAAGTCCCCTCAGTATTGGTGGAACTACTTCCCCCTATCTCATTCTCTTGCTGGATAACATTCACTGCAGCCCTATGGGAGGCATTGTCAGATTCTAAAACATTATCACACACTAAGATAGCTGTTCTCTCTGTGTGAGAGTTGCTATGACTACCATCATGTTCATAATGTCTATTCTCTCTTTGATTTCTCGACTATGTGAAAACTTGTCCCCTTTTAAAGTCATTGGTATCTGTCTATTTTGACCTTCTTTTGTTGTAACACTTTCCTTTCATACACAATAGTCCCATCCAACAAACTCTCCATTAACTGATCAATAACTGGCCCTGAATACTTATCAGATATAAGCTTTCGCTGTTCTCTGATAGACTCTCTTAATTTATCTTCCTCAGGTTTGAAAAAGTCAATAAGCGGAGCCAAATACTTGGTGCTTACCTCTATGTTCAATTGCTTACATTTAGTAAGTAAATCTGGGTATAAAGCTCCATAGGTGGGCATTTTAAGGATGCACAGGCCCCCAAGAATGATTTTCCTTGCCAAACATACCTCAAAATGCTGATGTTGCATTTGCAGACACTTTAACTTAAGGAGTTAAGTTTGTAGTTAAAAGCTGCTATTTTATGAAAGCCTAGCTACAATGATAGAGGCAAGTTTATGTAAGGATGGTATATGCCTTTAAATTTTGGACTTACATTTGAAACTGATTCTCTGAATTATGTTGTTTGATTAATTATATTTAAATGTCTGTGTTTGATTAAGATGCTTTAACTGGTATGAAGAAGCTCACAGCAAAAGCGCTTACCGTTTTTTATTTTATGTAATAAAAGTCTTATGATTCGTATACTGCCTGGCTGCCTCACTGCTATTCTGTGTATTGTCATACCTCCCAACCATACTGAATTTTTTTGCCAAGTTTTGGGGTCCAAATAATGAGGTGCCATGATTCCTAAGTAGCACCCCTTCATTTCCAAATTTTCCTGGCACTTTATTTTAAAATTTTATTTCCTGGATTTTTGAGCTGATGTCATCACATGCGCAATGACGTCAGCAGCCTGCCAGCCTGTCGGAATTGAGCTGAAGCTCATTCAGCTCAATATGCGTGCATGTCCAGCAGAATGAGTCATATGAAGGTAGGGAGAGAGGTGTGTGTGTACAGACACTTGCAGTTTCTGAATGAGAGCAGTGTGTGTGTGTGTGTGTGTGTGTGTGTGTGTGTGTGTGTGTGTGTGTGTATGTGTGTGTGTGTGAGGTACTCAGGCTCTAACCTTGTACCTTGGGTACAGGTGACAAAAGACAAAATCCCTACCCACCTTCTTTTCTCATAAAATCTGTGGTTTCCTGGATTTCACTGAAGGATTGCATTCACTAAATAATGACAGACATTTCAATTTCAGACTTCATATTCTTCAGAAAAGAAATGATGACACCAAACCTTTTATTCTAGCAATTAAGATCAGTATGGCTGTATTCCCCCATTATTGGCTTTGTCCAGGTTTTTTCTGAATAATGACAGGCATTTGAATTTCAGACTTCATATTCTTCAGAAAAGAAATGGTAACACCAAACCTTTTATTCTAGCAATTACGATCAGTATGACTGTATTCCCCCATTATTGGCTTTGTCCAGGTTTTTTTCTGCTGAGTTTACAAGTTCAGAAAAGAAATGGTAAAACCAAACCTTTTATTCTAGCAATTTTCTAAGTTTATAAGATCAGTATGGTTGTATTCCCTCAGTTTTGGCTTTGTCCAGTTCTTTGTGCGAAGAGGTTGAGAGCTATGGTGAGAAGTGAGAACTGAATTCACTAAATGATAGCCATTTAAGTTTCAGTCTTTCTATTACTGCAGACACTGCTGATTTGGCATAGTGGCATGTTGCTCTGACTGTAGTGCACAGAGTCCTGGGTTCAAGACTTGGCAGTGAAATCACAACCGTTTATTCCAGCAACTTTCCAAAATTATACAAGCAATGTTTAAAATGTGTCCCTGGTTTTTGAGCTTTTGTCCCCCCAATAAATTTTGGCTTTTTCCAGATTTCTTGTGCTGCAAATTTGAGAGATACAGTTGAGTGTCGAGTGGATTTTACAAGGACCTGAGAACTTCAGGGGAAGAGAAGTTTAGTGTTGCTTATGCTGAGTCTGCTTGCATTGTTAATAGCATAGCAGGTTAAATACTTACTTTTGATGCAGAAGGCTGTGGGTTCAACTCCCTCAGTATGTAGATGCATTGCCAATACTGTACTGTGTTGTTGTACTTTTAAAGGGGGTGGGTGTAACAAGTCAAGGGTGTAGCTACAGATGGAACAGAAGTGAGGAAATGCCATGCACATGGGCATTTCTGCTTCAGTGGAAAGAGCAAAAAATATTATTAACCCAAATTCAGGTACAGAAAGTCATAATTATTATGTTCTATACTGCATTATAAGAAAAAATATTTTTAAACAATTACAGAACATTTTCCAGCATTCAAGATAAAACGTATTTTCCACTGCAGACTGTGGAGAAGCAAGAGTGGCCACTTAACAGCACCTAGATTACAGTGATAGTTTTGATGCTTCAGGAGGAATGTAGGAGAGGGTCTGTCAATACTTGGACTAAAAATTGGAAGTCTTAAAACATGCAGTTTGCCTAGTTTATTTTGTTGTGCATTTACAGCTGTTAAGTTGGTCTGATAACACAAATCAGAGCAAGTCAAGCAAAAAACTAAAATTGAAAATTAGTTCGAGAAGCTATGCAAGATGCCCATGGCTTACACTACAGTATATATATATATATAATGATGGAAATGTTCTGATTTGGGCAGTTTTGTCATTATTGGTTCATGCATTTTGTTTCATTGCCTACTGGAAAAATGTTCAAACAATAAATTTAAAATGCACTTAAGTCTAACAAGTGTGCTGTGTTATACAAGGAATATAATTTAATAAAGTCAGGAAGATGTATCGAAGAACACGTGTAGGTTTCTTGTTTTGTGTGTAAGGGGTCTATGATTTGAAAACAGCCCAAAAGTAATCTTTATTTACCACCACAGTCCAGATGCATTTTCTTTGGATGTGGTGTGGGTTTCAATGCTGTTTCAATGAATGTGAGTTTCAAGGGCAGAGAAGTTTTAATGCTAAGTCTGTTTTCATTTTGAGATGGTATTGCTTTGTTTAGCAGATGTCTATTAGTCTTTGTGCATTGTGCTATAAAATGTAAAAATAAAATCCAAATAATCATTATAGAAGTAAAATAGTATGCACATTAGTATTTATGGTAAATGGGGTGAAATAGCCAGGTAATGGGACATTGGAATGACTGCAGGGGGACTCTGGTGCCATATTTTGGTTGTCTGTTCTTCAGTTTGTGTTTGAAAATTGGTATCCCACAATTCCACTGGAGTAGGTGGGGTTACGTAATTATAAATGCAAATTTTATGTTAATCAGTGTACAAATTTGTACCTATATTTTATGGGCCTTGTCCAGATTTTTGATGTTTCCAGGTTGAGAGGTATGTGTTGGATTATTTGGATTTATACTTTTAAGCAGTGGGACACTCATCCTGTGGAGAGCTACCTGGATATTTGTTATTTATTTTATTTTATTTAACATTTGTTGATGGGGAAAGTATGACTAGAACAGGACACAGCCTATTTTCAGCAGAGGCCCAGAGAGAAATGCTCCAAAAGCATGTGGAAGGAAACAGGACTACCTGGAGGAAAGCCACATAAATGCAGGGAGGACATGCAGATTCCACACAGAAGGCACCCCAGCCAATAATCTAACAGGAAAACCTCTTGCTATGAGGAGACAACATTAACCACTGCACCACTGTGACACCTGTTTTATGTGAGGGGAGACTGCTTGGCTGTGAAGGAGACAGAGGGAGAGAGAGAGAGAAGATGTACAGAATGCAGGGAGTAAAACATGATTTCAGGATGTAAGATAAAAACTGAGGGAATGATTCCATGTGTGATGGGATGCAAAGGTGTGCAATATGTACAAATATGTAGTTTTCAAATGTAATGCTGACTTCTTCTTTTTCTTCTTCTTCTTCTTTCAGCTTTTCCCGGTTAGGGGTCGCCACAGTGGATCACCTGTCTGCTCATGATTGGCAGTGGAGTTTTACAGTGTCGAACTGCCAGCCCGGCGCCCAACCTTCCACAGAAGGCACACACATGCACACACTCACACCTAGGGCCAATTTAGAGTGTCCAATCCACCTATAGCATGTCCTTGGGATGTGGGAGGAAACCGGAGCACCCAGAGGAAACACATGCGATCACATGGAGGACATGCAGACTCCACACAGAAGGCACCCCAGCCGAGAATCGAACCGGAGAACCTCTTGCTGTGAGGTGGCAATGCTAACCGCTGCACCACCGTGGCTGCCCAGATGTAATGCTGACTACATTTCCTAATTAATTAAACTCCGTTAGTGTAATAAATAATGCAGACCTGACTATTTGAAGATGTTTCCCATTGCTTTTTGTTTTCATGACACGATTTTGTAGAAGGGTGTGCAATCTTACCTGAAAATATACAAGTCTTAAACACAATAACTCATGTTTTTCTACATGGAGCCTGTTAATTTGAGTAAATATTTGTTCTAAGCATACATATGCAAGGAGAATGGAAATTTGTATTCCAAATGAGCATGTTATACTGTCTTCAAGGTCAGTCCAACTTGGAGAAACTGCTCATTCTTAAAATCTGAAAAGAATATCTTTCTTCACTTCCCATCAGTCTCAGCGCTGGCTTAACAGTACTGTTTCAAGGAACAGCAAAGTACGTTACTACAGTAATCAGCAACCATAGACATTATGTGCAAATTGGTTGGGCCAACAGCATTTAAGCAAAGAGAAAATAGAGAGAGAAAAAAAAAAAAACAAGCTTGAGCAGTTGATTGTAAACTACAGTTAAAGTTTTTGGCCAGTACCTGGAGAGTATTGTTCTTGTTTTTTTTTTATTTGGTACACTGTGAATTGAAATGTGTTACTCTCTCCTTGGGGGTCATTGTAATATTATAATATTAAGGGAAATGTGGGTGATACATCCCTGCATAGATTGTACCTCCCACAAACACAAAAAATGTTCCATTTTCAAATAAAGTGTTAAACATCTGTGTACTTTGTGTTGCTTGAGAATTTATTGCTTAACCTTGATCTGTTTAATATCATGTTGTTGCATTAAGTGCCTTACATACCTAGGAGAGAGTATGAAGGAACGACTTCAGTTTTTCACATCTAAAGTAATTCCCCTTTAAAATCATACCATTCACAGAGACATACATACAATATTTTTTGTATATTTATATATAGACATACATACATACATACACTAAATTTAATCAAAAGACCCAAATTTTGACATTCAAATTGTCAACTACAAAACTTTAACAACGCAAACGTACCTTGATGCATTCAAAGTTAAAACTTTAAAAAAAAAAAGAAAAGAAAACAAATATTGTTTTATTTGCAGGTGCATCCCCACACCCCCTGTTAATTATATATTAACTCTGTGATTGTGCAATATTGGAGACATATCATATTCCCCTACCTTGAGAACTGTGAGTCGATCACAGTTTCAACAACTTTTGGGGAGTTTCATTACCCATGAATGTCTATTTTGTGAATAACTGAGTTTATAGTTTTATGCTTGCAATATTTTGTGTCTTATCTTCCTGATGATTATATTCATAGACAGAAATTCAGTATGGATCAACAAAATCACAGTTTCAACAAAATTAAAAGCTCCCATGTGTATTTGTGTGTGTGTGTGTGTGTGTGTGTGTGTGTGTGTGTGTGTGTGTGTGTGTGTGTGTGTGTGTGTGTATATATATATATATATATATATATATATATATATATATATATATGTCTATATATATATATATATATATATATATATATATATATATATCTACACACATATGCATGCATGTATGTATGCATATCTATCTATCTATCTATCTATCTATCTATCTATCTATCTATATATCTATCTATCTAGCTATCTCTCTATAGATAGATATATATGGATCCCTATCAGTTGATTTGTTTTCAGAAACTTGAAATTTATATAGTCAAGACCATATGTCTGAGTTTTTGAAAATGCTAGATTCTACTCTCTAATTCCAAAACCCATGATATTTTCCTTTACTATGCTGTAATGAATTGCTGTTCAAGTATGGATTGGATTCATATTTAAATTGCTCTACTCAAAAATGTTGGCATCTGTGTTTTGTGAACTTCAGTTTGCAAGTGAATTGTTGATTCACTATTTTTTTGTCTTACATTTGCCATGTTTTGCCTGGGCTATGGCTAGAAAGTGTCCTTGGAGCAGTCCACCTACAAGTTAAATGTAAAATAAAAATATACATAAGCCCCAACTTTTAAACTCCCCTTAATTGCATATACTGATAGTACCAACAGTGAATATCTTAAGTGGCAACTCTTAAAAGCAGGTGATTATCACAAGCCCCAGTGATTCTGAGTAAATAAAAGTCAATTGAAAAGGATTAGTCTGAAGACTTGGTCAAAATCAATGTTTTAGGTAAATTATGTCACTTTGTCTTTAGGCTGTTTAGAGATGAGATGTACTGGGATGAATCCCCATTAGCAAAATGTTTCTTGCTTACTGGCTTGTTGTTGGTCAAATGTCTTCCAGCTGGTTGTTTGTCAAGAATCTCTTACCTACAGCTCTGCAAAGACATGAAGTTTGACAGTGTACTTACCTCGTGGTTTACTTAAAAAGTTAGGGATATGGAGCTGCGTCACAGGGTGTTGACTTGGGGCTATAGTTTGGGGAGAAGCTGGAAAGCAGATGTAATACTAACTGGTTATACCTAGGGCATTCATTCAAATACAGGGAAGAGAGATCCTCCAGTGTGTGGCAACTTTCTATTAAAGTGCCACAGACAGTGCATGTGCCACTGTGACTTGTGCAAAGACTGCACATATAAGTCGTGGAACATGGAGGGAGAGTATGTGAATCTTGCTAACATTCTGAATGTCTGAGCTTTTGAAAGTGAGCAACTTGCAGGGTTTAGAGCATCCAGAGATGTTAGTCATGTAATGAACTAAACATTCGGATTTTATATGGGTTGTTAAGCTTTTATCTGTCCGGTAGGTATGACATTGATAACTGTTGGACTTCCTCCTCTGGTGCCAGTTTGATGCATTTCTGAAATCTCTTTAGCTCACAGTGTAGGGGACATACATGCCTTTAGCCAACATATGCCATGATGTCACACTCCTTAGTAGGAGAATAAACTCAGCCCCTGTGCTTCTCTCTCCTTTCTTAATATTCACATAGTTTGAATCTCTGTCAGGTTGCATGTCATAGAAAATACACCATGCTGGATAAGTAAAATGCTAAACCCTTTAGATATTTTCCTTTGCTGTTAAGCCACTATCCTGTACCCGCATCTACATTGTCTTGCAGTACTTTGGAAAAGAACATGAAAAGAAGCATGGTCGCAAGTGCCAACACCTCAGCCTGGATACTTACAGCTGACATAGATGCTTGAGTCCCACATTGTGGGAAGAAAGTCTGTTGTTCAAGGGTCCCTGGCCAGTGCCGGAGTCGTAGGATCTGCAGTTCTGTGTATCCGAAACACACAAGAATAATGAAACATTCCATCTCTGTAACTCCCCTTCCAGGTGGTCTGTCCTTTGATGAGATACTCATAGGTTCATAGGTAGGTACTAGGCTATTGGCCCTAGGGCCTATATAAGCCTAGCCAAATGGTACCCTGGCTTTTGCCAACCAAGAAAATTATTTTCCTGTGCCTCTGTCAAGCAGAGCCACGGAAGTGATCCCCGGGGTGAATTTCCTATCTCCCATCCAATCATCAAGATTTTTCTTGGAGTGCTAATGAGGAACTTTGTTTGTTATAGATAGGTAGTTTGTTCCAGAGTATGGGAAGTCTCTGGGACAGGAATCTATCCCTCCAGCATGTTCTGTTTATTGTGATGAAAAGGTTTAGGTCCCTAAAGCATCTAGTTTGGAGGGATTGGGATTTCTTTACATGGATCATGTGCTCTGGGTTTGACATAGCTTTATATGTTAGGCAGAGATTGCCTCTGAGTTGGCGATATGTGACAGAGTAAAGCTGGAGTTTTTTGAGATGGTCTGCATATGGCATCTGTTTGAGACTGGTAATCCTCTTTGTGAGGTATTTCTGTGGCTTTTCCAGTTGCTGTAGAAAGGGCATTGTACTCTATAATGGGTCTAATGAGTGATGAGTAGAGGGGAACAATTACTTCTTTTTTCCTGGATGAGAAACCTTTTGTGATGAGGTGTGCCATGTAGAAGGATTTCCTGACTACTGTGGCGATGTGATTATCAAAGGAGAGACTACTGTCCACCTGTGTCCCAAGGTCTCTTATCACACTTTCAGTGCTAAGTAGACTACTGCCTATGTAGTAGTTTATGGGTACAGAGCTTTTACCAAAAGGGATGACAATGCACTTTTTGGCATTGAGCTTGAGGCTATGGTTTTGACACCAGGCATCTGTCTCAGTGAGGCCCTTTTGTAGAATGTCCACATCATTAGAAGTTTTGATTATGAATCCTAGTTTGCAGTCATCTGCGGACTTTGTTAGCCAAAGACCTTCTGTGTTAGCTTGTACTTCAGAAAAGTAGATACCAAACAGGAGAGGACCTAGGACTGAACCCTGTGGTATTCCACTTGTCACTGGTCTGAAGTTGGATTTAGAGTCTGCTACTTTCATAGTGTGGGTTCTGTCAGTGAGCCAGTTGGCAACCCATCTTGTGACATAGGGATTTATACCTAGTTTAGTGAGTTTGTCTATAATTCCAGAGTGGGGGATGGTGTTGAAAGTTTTGGCGAGCTCTAGGTAGGCTATGTGAACCACCTTACCCTCATCTACGGCTTTGGTGACCTCTTCAAAGAAGTTTATCAGGTTTAGGAGACATGATCTGCCTTTTACAAACCCGAACTGGGTAGGATCCAGAGTTTGGAGATTACCAATGTCATTGTTTATAAGTTCCATGATGATACGCTCCATAGCCTTGTAGACCAGGCTCGTCAGTCTAATGGGGCGGTAGTTCCTCGGGTCCGTAGTGGCTCCCCCTTTGTGGAGTGGGATAACCGTTGTGGGCCATTCAGTGGGCACAAAGCCTGAGGTGAGGCTATGATTTAACATGGTACTTAGGTGGGGTGCCAGCTAGTTCTGCAGTTCATGTAGAATGCAGTCTTGGATGTTGTCAGGTCCCATGGATGCTGTGTTCTTAGCTTTGGAGAGTGTGTTTTTTACCTGTGCAGCCATGATTACAGGTACTTTGCATTCTTCCGGTATAGAGATGGGCCCTTTAGTGGATGAGAGAGGGGTAAAGTTAGCACTGAACCTCTCTGCCAGGATGTTGGCAATATCAGTTGATTCTGTATATTTAGTACCATTGTGCTGTAACTCAGAGCAGATCTGAGTGTTGCCATTGAGATTCTTGACATAGCTATAGAATGCTTTGTGGTTAACTTTAGAATCAGTGGCGATTTTGTTTTTGTAACTAACTTGGAGGATTTTAAGGGGGATGTCAGCTTCTTGCTGAGGCTGACCACGGAGTTCCTCCAGTCATGGGATTTTACTCTTTTTTTGCAACAGTTTCTTTCTTCGGTTGTAGAGTTTGTTTATAGCAGGTGACCACCAGATTGGCTTCCTTTTTTTGGAGGATAACATATTGGTTCTGTTAGGGATTGCACGATCCATGCACTCGTGTAAGTGCTTATAAAGTGCAATTGTATAGGATTCAGCAGTCATCGTGAAGTTTGCCACTTCTGTCTTAAGAAGCGTGAAGTTGGTATATGAAGTCGACTGCGGGCTGTCATTTAGCTCCTCTGGTGTTGACAAATAATTATTTTAATAGTCTCTTTGGCCCTAAATGTTTTGTAAATGTCAGAAGAGCAGTAGGAGGTGCCACCTTCTCCTTCACACCGAGCAGGTTGATCTCTATTATACCCAGTCCAAAAGCCCCTGAACAGGCAGCTCTGGGACAGGTCTGGAGATGTGTTTGAGGGAGTCCATCAGAAACATTGGGTTATCCCTCTATGGTGTCTGTCCTAATTGATTAAAACATCCATATTCACCCTCCTTTACTCTGCTGAAGGCATATGCCGTCTCTAAACCCATAGTGGAGTGGTTTGACATCCTGACTAAGTTTCCGTGGTCAGAATTCTACATCATCTCATTGGCCCAGCAGAGGTACTGTAACCTATAACATCCTCCCAATTGATAAACAGTTCAATGTTTTGGACTGAGTGAGCAAGATAACAACATCCTCTGGGACCTTGATCTGCTCCATGTCCATCTTGGTAATCCCAGTTTCAGTCCTCCCTTGCTAACCATGTTTTGGCAAAGCTGACAAATCTGCTCAAGCCTTATATCAAAGAGACTTTGGAAAAGACCATTCCAGTATGGACTTTCTTATAGATTTTCTTATAGACTGTTTAACTTTCACTGAGGTGATGCTATGGCCAGAGCAGCAGACTCAGGTGAGTTCCCACTCCAGATTGTATGTTTCATACTCTCCTTCTTTAAGGATGACCTTAATCAGACTATTTTTGGGGGAAGCAGACTGTTTTGGATACCCCTCACTATGGTGATATTTTCTTTGGGTAGGCTTCCCACACAGAACGTTTTACAGGTTCTAATGACCATTGCTTTGGTATTGGCTTTGGATACTACCTTGGGCTCTTTCCTTGGTTAGGAGAAAGGCGATCCTTGCCAGAAAAAAACTAAGGCTTCACGTAAAGTTATTGGAGCTATAGTTAGTGTTCCCCAACTTAAAATGTAAGCAAATACCATTGAATCCTTTGGCAACCCATCTACAGTCAGATATGCTATGATGTAGAAAGTAAACAGATAGAGCAACTTGCACAGTCCTCCCTGTGCAGCAAGGGCAGCTAACACAGTCCTCCCTGTGCAGTGAGGCTAAATCGCAAAGTCCTCTCTGTGCAGTGTGGGCAGCTCACACAGTCCTCCCTGTGCAGTGAGGCTAGATCGCACAGTCCTTCCTGTGCAGTGAGGGCAGATTGCAAAGTCCTCCCTCTGCAGCAAGGGCAGCTCACACAGTCCACCATCTGCAGTGAGGGCAGCTCACACACTCCTACCAGTGCAGTAAGGGAAGCTCGCACACTCCTCCCAGTGCAGCGAGGGCAGCTCACACACTCCTCCCAGTGGAGCGAGGGCAGCTCACACACTCCTCCCAGTGCAGTGAGGGCAGCTCATACAGTCCTCCCAGTGCAGTGAGCGCTGCTCACAAAGTCCTCCCAGTGCAGTCAGGACAGCTCACATAGTTGTCCCTGTTCAGAGAGGGCAGTTCATAGAATCATCCTTGTTCAGTGAGGGCAGCTCGCACAGTCCTCCCTGTGGAGTGAGGTTAGCTCACACAGTCCTCCCTGTGCACTGAGAGCAGCTTGCACAGTCTTTCCTGTGCAGTGAGGGAAGCTTGCATCGTCCTTCCTCTGCAGCGAGAGCAGCTTGCACAGTCCTCCCTGTGCAGCAAGAGCAGCTTGCACAGTCCTCCCTGTGCAGCAAGAGCAGCTTGCACAGTCCTCCCTGTGCAGCTAGAGCAGCTTGCACAGTCCTCCCTGTGCAGCGAGAGCAGCTTGCACAGTCCTCCCTGTGCAGCGAGAGCAGCTTGCACAGTCCTCCCTGTGCAGCGAGAGCAGCTTGCACAGTCCTCCCTGTGCAGCGAGAGCAGCTTGCACATTCCTCCCTGTGCAGTGAGGGCAGCTTACACAGTCATCATTGTGCAGCCAGGGCAACTCAAACATCGTGCAGTCAGTGGTAGCTTGTGAACCCCTTCTTGGGCATTAGCTTGGAATTCATGCTATTGCTTCTCTTCTGATTAGTGAGTGAGTATGGAGATGTTGATTCCTGACTGTGATTGGGAAGTGTGTGTGGGACATTCCTGACTGGTCTAGATTTGAACCACTGTGCATCTTACTTTCTCACACTGAGATGCTGTTAATTGCGATCCAGGGCATCTACAAGGAAGTCCACAACAAGCCAAGAATCTGTTACATACTTCTGAGGAACCAGCATGGGATTAATGCTACTGTTTTAATTCTGGTGTATGAAGGAGCAAAGAGACATTAATTCATGTCTGAGTATGGCTGCAGTGAGATCAGCGCTGGTAGCAGTCAAAAGGCGAATCACCACTATTTATCATTCTTGGCAAACGTAATTCTGTCTTTTCACTGAGTACGTGGTAGATTAGCTACCATCTAATCTAACATCAGAGCATCAGTCTAAATAGTTTATAAATGTTAACAGCCTTCTGTAGTAGACTCTGTCCAAAGACTGACTACTACAATGACCCCTTGCCCTCCACTCTCTGTCAGCATGGCTCTGCAGTCTGTTTTCATTCCATCTGTTGCCAATTAGAATGCATTAGGTGTTCTATAGCAGTGTAGCAACTGCCTTATGCTTACTAACTGTTTATTGCTTCTACCAATTGATAATGCAACTGTAAGAGATATAAATATTTAAGAAACATAGAGGCAAACCGCTTACATTGTCCCACTATTTGTAAGCACCATATATATCCACAACACCACATCAGTCATGCCACACCTCTGAGCTTATAAGTTTTATTAAGATTCTTAAGAAATTGCAAAAGCCTCCTAGGACACGCTTTAAAAGATCTTGTCCTTCATCAGCACACTAGGCGACACCTATTCCTTTTTGACTCGAAAGTACTGCAACTCCACACAGATTACACAAGAGTCACCAGGAAATTGACCCTAAACCCATAATGCCCACTAAGTGTGATGCAACACAGGGTAATGTCTTAGTAATAGATGACACTATAGTTAGGCATACAGACTCCACACACATCAGATTGGACAGGAGTAGGCTGACTGTAAGCTGTTTTTCTTGTGCCAGGATCCACAATCTCACAAAGGCTTTAAGTTTCCCTAAACTAGACTATGAACTAGTGGTGGCTGATGTGGGAGTGAATAATCTGAGGGGCTCCACCCAGAGGAGCATGCAGAGGGACATGATGGAACTTACTGTGCATGTGTTACAACATTAAAGCATTGGTCTGGAGTTGTATCTTGCCTTCACCAAGAATGATGTTTAGATACCAAGACAAGCTAACTGGATTTAACAATTAGCTAGGTAGTTGGTGTCATTCTAAGGGGCGCAAGTAAATGTCCACATGGGATGAAATGGGGGTAAGACTTCCTGTTTCTCCAGGGATAGCTCACACCTCTCATACAAAGGCTTTTGCATACTGAGTAAAACCTCTGCTGCCCCATAGTACCTTTTAGGCAGCACCTTCCTACTGGACATTCCTGCAAACCAAGCTCAAACACAAATTCAGACAATCATTGTGTTGACAGTACTCATTTCTAGGAACCTAAACAGAAAGATGCAAGAACTGAATACTAATACCATGATTAGGGGCCTGCGAACCTATATCAACAATGGACCGCCCTTTGGTCACAACATATCCACTGTTGTAAGGAAGATCTTTTTCATTGCACAGCTTATATCTGAAGGTCTTATGTCCAGATGTAAAGATGTGATTGGTCCACTGTACTTGAAGCTTATGCTGATCATTTTGTGTAATGACCCTGTCCAAACATTTGTCATAACTGGAATGACCACAGTACTTTCTCACTAAAAAATCAAGGGCCTAAATTTATACAGACCATCTCAAAGCCTTGTCCCTCTTCTCATTATACTACAGGCTAATGTGAGGTGACACGTGCCTCATGTATAGAGCTTCAACATATCCTATTCTCTCAGATTTAGCATAGATTCACAAGTCTACTGGCATTATAAATACATACTCAAGGGATCTCAGTCTCTTTTGCAGATAAATACAGTATGTTGGAAGAATAGGAAAGTATCATACTTTTATCGAACTGTCTTCCCCTCCACATAAAGCAAAGTATTTCTGTTTCTTCATTCATGTGAAGAAACTGAAAACACTGTCATCTGTTATCATGTCTGGCAGGAGATTTGTGCATATTCTCAGATTAATTTGTATTGTATGCCTATTTGTGAAAATGTAAATAAGTTTTAACATGTTGAGTATTTTCCTGTTTAAACAGTGTTTCTTATTGCTAGCAGATGATTTAAACAGCTGATTGAAATGTATTATTATTTTTTTACAGCTGACTGTTATATTGTGAAATTAGACAGTTGAGACTATGAAGCTGTGCAGTTTTGTCAAGTATTGAGCAGTCAGTGAACACCAAGAAAAGAGAACTCACCAAGAAAACTGTAAGCTTCCCTTGGCCTTGCTATTATATATTAGAGGAGATCATTACAGTAATCTTTAGTTAGATCAGGAAAGTTTAGTTATTAAGATAGGAGTCCATTATTCAAGAAAAACTCTATCCTACAGTTTGATTTTACATTTTTGGTGATTGAATTCTAGTGTTTATTGAGTTATTGAGTTGCAATCTTGTAATCATTTTTCACTTATTATTAAATGTTTTTCATTATTTTACATTGTGGCTGGAAACCAGTATTTTTCTTTAGAGATTAGAGTGTGTACCTGTTTGGTACTCCCCAAGTTACCTCGAGGCCTGGCTGTTCTGGTCATAGCTATCATTTTTTTTGATAATTAATTTTTATAATAAGACATCCCTTTAGAAGGGTATGAAGACCCTCTGATTGATGGCAGCATTACCGTATTATTTTGGGAAAGAGACATAGCTGGAAATCTATGTCAGGATTTCCCAGAAGTATTTGGATGTGTGAGATTTCAATTTACTTTGAGTGTGAGTGTATCAGAGGTCTTAAACTGAGATACTTTGCTCTGAAGAGTGTAATAAGAAAATACATTTGGGTGGACAGAGATGAATAGTCCAGTCCGAGGAAAATAGAGCATGTTCATTTTGTGTTCTTAGGGGAAAATTGTGAAATATTACTTTTGCTTAAGTGACAGTCTCATATTGGAGTCAGTAGTGAGGATTGAAGCTCTTAGTTACTGACCCAGGTTAATAAGGGACGTCATTTAATTGTTGGCAGTCCAGTGGGATATAGCTGGATGTCACAATTCAAATGTAATTTTGACAAATGATGGGTAATTTCAAGTTCACCCCTGGTTTAGAACCCTGTCCTTCATGGATAGAGGAAAAATATGACTGTCCAAACATATCCTTGGTCAGCCTATCTCTGGGTTACTTTAATGTAAACTTATAAGGGCTAAAACTACCATGGGAATGTAGGGCTGGACTTCTTAAGATCTGCACAGACTAATAGCCTAGTCAGTATCTATGAACCCATGATTGTATGAACTTCAGGCCCTCCTGCAACTCGAAGACATTCATGTCTGTCTAGTTACTTAGATATGGTTTCAATACAGTGTCAGCATTCCCTCCGTACCAAGGTTTAGTGCCTACCATGTCTTCAGACCCTTAGGAAACTACAGTGGAGTTTCTGTATTTATCAGACACACCATTACCTCATGTCAGATTACCCACAATCCTAACTTTCAGCTCTTGAATATCCAAAATCATCTTTAACAAATCTAACTATTATTTTGTTGCTAGCTATAGATCCCCATCAAGGTCTCCCAGAAATCATAGAAATTACCTCAATACCACTGAAGGGAAATATCAAAGCAAATACCTTATTGCTAGCAGACTACAATTACCCAAACATTGACTGGCACACTTAACATCCAAAATGGATATGCTGAGCATTTCCTGGACTGATAATACCAATGCAATGGAGAAATTGTAAAACTGACCACTAGAAACTCTTAATATCCTTGATCTAGTCCTTATGAACTTAGCCTAGCTCTTGCCTGTATTCTACCATGCATCTCCGCATCCGTATTTAATTCTGAACATAAATCAGCTCAATGGTACCACCCCCCCCCCAAAAAAAATGAAACCGTCTTTAGTGACTTCTCCAATGCAAGCTTATTTCAGCTTGTAGAAGTCTAGTACAAACTTCCTAACAATTCCCCCAAATAGACTGAGCTGAGAGGGTTGCTTCATTCACCTCCAATTTTTACCAGCATCTAAACAGCTGCATAGAAATGCCTGTACCCATACGCCTGAAATATAATGGTAAATGCAGGAACAAACCTCTTTTGCAGAACTCCTGTATTAATAAACTGTATAACAAAAGAAGGGAAGTAATGAAAAGTTGTGAATAGTCTCTGCCCCACCCACCTGAAGACCACAGTGAAACATGCCAGCAAGGAGTTTTGGCATTCTGTTAGAAAACCTAAACCTGAGAACAAACTTAGGTCACTACAGATACCAAATGAAACTTTACATCTTTCATCATTTATGTCAAGAAATTAAGGAATCAATGTCAAAGTGTGAGTGTCTCTAATAATAAATAAGTTCATGCTTTCCAGTCTCAAGGATATAGCCAGTATATTAGTACAGAAATTTAGAGCTAACTTTACTGCACTCTCCCTGACAATTTAGTTTCCTCTTTAATCACATTGGAAAAAATCTTATAATCTCCATCAAAGGCCTAAAATAATGTTTCTTTGGGACCAGATAATGTAGCAGGTTGTGTTCTAATCGGTGCCAAATATGCACTAAACAACACTCATCTTGAACTGCACAACTTCAAGCTATCCACGGATTTTATTTTTGATGCCTGGAAAACAGCCATTGTGACTTCTTTACACAAGGATGGCCCCTATACAGACCCAGGTAATTATAGATCCATTAGCCTTACCAGCCTTATTTGCAAAACCATAGAATGTAACACAGCACAACTCATTTTTGTAGACACACGCAACTTCACTGATCAAGACATCCATTTGGTTTGCTTTTGCGAAGTGTGGGTCCTATCTCTTGAACCTAGTAAACAACTTTGAAAAGGTTACAAATGACGTGGATGGAGGTCACTCTGTGCACACTGCTCATCTTGACCTGGCCAAGGCTTTTGACACAACTGCCCCATGCTGATATTATCACAAACTTAATGTAAACCCTTGCATTGTCTACTGGATTGCAAGCACGACTATCCAGCAGATATAAAGTTAGGAATGTTGCTGCTGCCCTCTCTGAATAGAAAGTAGAGTATTACAGGGATCTGTGCTGGCAGTCTGTAGTTTGGCACCTATTTTGCAGACATCCTAGCCAATATCCCTGACGTGTGGTTGACTGCAGGCTGGCTGCTGTTATACACTCATTCACTGATATTAAACTTCTCCAAAAAGGTCTGTAATATGTACATACATGGAGTAGAGAAAAGGGTCTGAAGCTAAATACAAAAAAGTGCAGCATAACAGCATTCAGCAAAAAAGGTGTCCCCTCTCTTACATACTCCCCTTCAGACAGATACCTTATAGACTTGCGTGCTTATGAGGACAAATCTCGCAGCTGCTCATCATATTTGCAGTACAGTCAGGAAATCCTGGCATAGTTAATTTCCAAGGGTATGTCTTTAAAATCGAAAAATAAAAACATCACCTTACCACTGTATTCTTCCTATTTCAGTGCCATCATTGAATACAGTGCCACTTTGGTATGTACAAATCCAAGCATATCGCCCAACTGGAAAGGTCTCAAATGATTTTTTAACTGAAAAAAGTGAAATGCATTAAATGCTTCAACAATCCCAGGTAATTAGCACAATGCTGATTATGCTCAGTGGCCTACTAGCTGCTCTGAGGTGACTTGTTCTCACTTATTAAGTAATGAAAGAGCCAGTCCTATGTCCTATTTGACCTCCTATTTCTTCACAAAATCAATGGCTCATCAAACATATGTACTAGGGACCTAAATTTACTCCAACAAATAAACAAGTTTCACTGGAGGGGATAGGTGCCTCACTCAATGTATTCCCAGCCTATGGAATAAGTTACCAATACAGGTCAAATAAAGTATTATTTTGTTGCCCTTTAAGGCTAGCCATGAAGATTGGTTGCGTAGACTTAAAACTGTACCAGGATTTCCATGTAAGTTCCCTTCTTGATTTGGGAGGTGGGCACTGTTAAGTACTCGTACAGTGTGACAATAACTTTTAAGTGTGTCTTCCTAAAGATGTATATGGTTAGGACTGTTATGGTTCCTAAGATTATTTGCCTATTTTCCCTATGCAATGAGGACAGTTTGCCCAGTCATTCCTGTGCAGAGAATCAGTACAGCTCTTAAAAGGAGCTGTAGACTGGTATATCACCTTAACAGCTATTCACATTCTGGGAAAAGAAAATGTGCTGGCTGACTCTATCGCAGTTACTAACCTCTCCCAGAGCTGAGGATAACAGAGTCCTGTCTGGTCAGGATCTTCTGGAATGGGCTTCTATGGTGATTGACCTGCTTACCATGAATAAGAATGCCTTTCATTGCTCTTTTCAATTCGGCAGGTTACTTGGAAGTTGAGGGTGGACCTGTTCTCTGCCTTTCCCTGTGGTTCTATGCTTCACTGCAGGTTTTACCAGATCATTGTTATTGCTCCATGGTAGCTCAGAAGAGAACAGTTTCAGGCTCTCAGGTTTGTGGCAGTACAGGAAGCTGTCCCATTACAAGCCAAGGAAGTCTCCATTGGCTGTGATGATTGATTGATTGATTGATTGCATTTGTTAACTGAGAAAGTCTACTAGGCTTAGATGAGCCCATTTTCAGTATAGGCCCAGGAAGTATACATACATATATATATATATATATATATATATATATATATATATATATATATATATAAGCCCCATGATAACTAACCTCAGGGTTATATGCTCACATGTAACTGATTCTGCCAGACCTTTCATTGTGTCAGAGGTCACTGTAGTTGCTCCACTGATAATACATAATCTACTAAGAAGAAATTCTCCATCTATATTGACAGCCATGCTATGCAGCCTTAGCTGGTTAGACTGCAAATGATCTTGACTTTTCAGTTACCTGTTTGACTTAAGTCTCAATTGCTCCACAATTAGGCCACAGGTATCTGACATCTTTGAATATTACAAGTTTTGAGAGATGACCTAACTGGTTACGCAGTTAAAGTGATTCTGCATCTTCAACTGCCTTTAAAGACTTATTTTCCTCATTGGGATTAAAACTTAAGAATCTGCAGCCTTACCCTCCAATCAAATTAAGTGATTTGATATCTCTTAACCAAATTCACCTCCTCTCCACGTCCAAAGAAAAAAACAGTTTGTCTGGGAAAATGCTCTCCTTAATGGATATCACTTCTGTTCATAAGACCTCTGAGACACAGGCCCTTATCTCTAGGGAGCCCTATTTGGTCATTCACGAGTATTTGGTGACCCTTAAACTAACCCACATTTCCTCTAGAAAATGTCCTCAGAGCACTGCTTAAATCATCTAACCAAATATACAACTCCTTGAATATTCCAAGAGTACTTTCACTTCCTAACAGCGGTGGTGGTGCTGCGTTAGCATTGTCGCCTCACAGTAAGACGTTGTCCTGTTTGATTCTCAGTTAGAGCGTCTTCTGTGTGGAGTCATGTGTGAATGGGCATACCTTCATTGAAGGTTGTGCGTCAGAGCTGGCAACTCGGTATGTAAAAATCTGCTGCCAATCATTAGCGGACCGGATTTCCACTGTGGCGACCCCTAACCGGGAAAAAGCCGAAAGACACAACAACTTTTACTTACTAACAATTTCTCATTTAATATTCATTAATTTCAGACTAGATCCAGCATCAGTAAACCCTGCAACTTTTATTACCATTACATGGTGATGTACCAAACTTGATTTCTGTATCTAAACTGAAGCAGGTTTCTCCCATCATTTTTTAAAATTGGGAAATTTTTTGGCATAACTTTTGGAAGTGCTCAAATGTATCCTTTGATAATGAGTTATATTTTTATGGTTAAAATATGTTTAGATGTGGTCTCTAAATTAATAGACTTGTTGAAGGAAGCCAAGCATAACAGAATTCTCACCCCCCACCCCGCATTTTATGTAGGGGATGTCCAGTAAAACATAATTCAGACATATAAAGTTTAGCGAGGTCATTTCCATTACGTTTGAGTTTAGAAATGGTTAACATTAGAATGTAGTAGATAACTAGAAGATTATTCATGATAGCCAAATTTGGTTAAGGTTTTGGCACATTTCTGAATTTTTGTATTAAATAATGTAGACAAGCCATAAAAAATTATACTCATTTAATGTGACAGCAAGATATATGACTACTTGTAAAGATTTTAGGAAGTGTGTAGCTCAAGGAAAATAGATGATAGCCAAGTGGCCAGAGGTTCAGATGTGGTTTATGGAGTTTGTGAAACTAAAAAGGGTGATTGTGGTACTATATTATGAGATGGAAACCATGTTGGATGTTGCGAGGAGGTTATTATTGACAAGATATTTTAAGAGTTGTGAATGCATACATTTTTCAAGGATTTTTGATAAGAGATATTAAGATAGCTATAGGTCTATAGTTGGTGGAGTCTCTGGATGGCCTCTCTTTGTGTAAGGGTGTAATAAAAAGACCTTTTTTTCCAGAGGGTTAGAGCATAGTTTTCTGAGACAGAATGGATTATAAGGATAGAGACAGGGTTGGCAAGGATATCTGCAATTTTTCAGATATTCAGTGTGTATATTGTCTATTGTTAAGGTGGCTGATTTTTGTCTATTGTTAAGGTGGCTGATTTTTGTGTGCTCAGATATTTTTCATAGCTGCTTTTGTGATAGGCTGGAAACTAATTTATATTGGCTAAGTTTCATTTTTTTGTGGGATCATCTGTGGAAGGGGGGGGGGTTAATCCTTGGGTAAGAAAGAACAGTTTGTATGAAATGGGAATTGAACTGGAAAGCGATGCTATCTTTGTTGCTGTTTGTTATGGGTGAGAGTATGCTGTACTGGTCAGAATATGGAGTTTATTAATGCATGACCAGAAGTGTCTTTGGATTGCTGTGATACTTCTATTGCATCAGTTGATAGCAGGAATGCTTGTGTGATTTAATCTTTTATTTAGTGACGTTTCTAAAATGTCTGATAGGCACTCTGTGTTTTGTTTTTTAAGTCAGTTTGTCCATGCTTTTCTCTTACAGCTATGAGTTGATTGCTTTCTTTAGTTAACAAGGGGGCTGGTTTTGATTTAACTCTTTTTGTATGAAGTGATGCATGGTGAATTCAGTATATTAAGAAATGCTGTGTTAAAATTAATTATTGCTTTGTCAAGAGGTAGATTCTTTAGAGATGACGAGTTACAGTATCAGAGGCTATTGCCGAAATTGTCTTTGTTGAATTTTCTGACACTGTGTACATGTTTGTAGGTAACTTCATTTTGTTATTATTATTTAGTTGTCTTAATACAAATGTGGGAAGATGGTCAATTATTGTATCGGGTAAGCTTCCAAAGAATCATATATTGATTGGATTGGAGGTAAGCATCCAGTCAAGTATGGGCTGTCTATTTATAGTTTTATTGACTTTTGTATTGATAAGTTGGGTAAAGTTGTAGAGATTTAGTGTTCATTTGGGGGTGTTTGTATTGGTTCGCGGTCAGTCTGTTTTAAGATCACCAAGTATTACGGTTTCAAGGTGTTTGTTACAAGATATCCAGCACAAGATATCTTCATCGGTACTGTCAAAGGAAAAAATATACTTTAAAAATGATAAATACATGGTAGGTTCAGGTTAAGGCACTTAGTCTTGCAGCAAGGAGACAAAAACGTGCTAATACAGAGTTTGTCTAACTAGAATCAGGAAATGCAAGCATTTTTATACATTTTCTAATAAGACATTGCCTACCAAGCTGACGTAGTGAATCACAAGTTTTGTCATCATCATTTCATAGTGATTGTTTTTACAATATTCTGCTGGTACTATCAATTTTTGTGGGAAACTTCCTAAGAAAAACAATGTGGCCTTGGCTACCACCGGTTAGATATATGCAATGTTACCATTCAAGGTACTATGGCTAATTAGAGCACAAAGCAAGTATAGATTGCAGTTCATTTCTCTAACAGTCCTTTGTCTATGTTATCTCTAACTTCTGCAGCTGTGCATGTTCTCATACTTCGAACAGAGCTGATTGTTTAAAATCATTACATTACAGAATATAGCATTGTTCATTCATTTCTTCCTGACCTAGCAGATAATCACCTGCTTCTCAAGTACATTTCCAAAAGGCATAAACATGAATATTGCTGTGCTAGCAATTACTAGGTCAGAGGGCATTTTGCAAGTTTCAGAAAGAACACTGCAGTTTCAAAAAGTATCTTTTAGTCTCATATGAAACTCAACTGTATATAAAATAGTGCATATAAAATAGAATGAAAAACATGTTAACTTATTTAGTTTCTAATCAGCATTAAGCACACACATTAATACATATTTTTCTGACATTTCCCCCCTGTTAATACTTTTTAATTCTATTTTCAAAAGAATAAACAGTTTGCTTCTTCTCCTTACCTCTTCCATTCAGGATTTGCAGTTAAGAGAGTCATTCAGTTTAAACTTATGAAAGTGCTTCACATTTTAACAATTCTTCAATTTCAGTACTTTGATACAAAGTCTCAGAAACTGATATATCTATAAATTCTTTGATTAACTTTTTCATGCAGGGAATACCACAACAAATGCATGCTCCTAATAGGAGTAATCCCACACAAATGGCAATCAGGATGTTCATTAGGATGGAACCCCACCCCCCAAACAAATTCTGGAAAAAGTCCGTCAGAGGGTTTGGGCCTGGTTTGGTCATGGTTGACACTTGCTGTATCACCTCAAGGTGGTCGTTTATCTCATGTTGATAATCAGGTATATACGCACAACACTCTTCTTTGATTAAAGCGCACGTACCACCTCTCGCCGCTAGGGTGAAGTCAAGAGCCATACGGTTCTGGAGCACTACAGTTTTCATAGCATTCAGTTCATCAGTTATCAATTCAAGAGCAGAAAAAGTTGCATTACTCATTACTTCGAGAAGTTTAGACAGTTTTCACAGTTCCCAAATTGATTTTGCCGCTCCATATGCTGGTAATATGCCCGCCCACGATATGGCAGCATCACTCAAGTCCATGTGCGTCAGCTTGGTATCCACGGTATGATGGTCTTTCCAGCCCGCCTCGATCCGTCCCACTGGATTCTCAGGCTTCCTGACAGTTTTCTTGGCTACATCTCGGGTATTTCGAATATTTCCCTGAGGCAAAACTGCAGTGTGTCATATGGCCGGAACCAGGTACCCCAAAAAACAACTGCCGGACCAGTTCTCAGGTAACCATGTATATGCTTTCTTACCACACACAAAATAACAATCCTCTACCTTAGTCGTTACTTTGCTATTTAATGGCTGCCCTGCATGAAACATTTTCCTATCTATTACAGACAGTTGCTTAAAAAGTACAGGATTACGTTGCACTTCATCAATAGTCTTATGCATGGACTCAAGAAATGAGTCATAATTCAAATTACAAACTGTATCCATTCTGTTTGCTTTGGTATAACATTTGTAATGTACAGTCACATTGCACCTGCTCCAACCCACTTGAATTGTGTCATTCTTATAAAAACATACAATTCCCTTTTGTGTCGCAGGCAAATACAGTGCTACCCTATCATGTGCTTTGATAGCTACAGTCTCATAAACCAAATTTTCCAAGGTCTCATTGACCCCTAAGGGGACTGCAGTCATTAATAACCCCCATATGCTGTTGGTATGGCTGTGCAAATCCAGCAATTCGAAACATTAAAAGTCTCAGCATACACACGTGTAATTGCCTGATAAGTGTTAAAGTTCAGGTGCCAGTCTATGGTCGGCTCATCATGTTTATTCAGTTCAGCTGGTGTGGCTGAAAAAAGGATGGGCCACAGCAAAAAGATTATTGTTGTCAATACAATTAACAGGATAACCATGCAATACTTCTGGGGTTGTTCTGCATTCCTGTTTGCTCTAGATTCTGTCATGTTTAGTCTTTCTGTGAAACAGCAAGATTTTTATCTAGCTCAAAGCTTTTGCAAAGTTTACAGTGTGTCAAATGGATCCAAGAGGATTTCTCACTGATCTTGATTGCTGTGGGTGTCGACAAGAGGACCTGGTAAGGTCCCTCCCACTTTGGTGAGGTCCAGTTCTTCCGCTTGAGAATCTTCACCCAGACCCAGTCGCCTGGGGTTACTGTCGCTTCCAATGGTTGATTTGGCTCTTTACCTGAAACAGAAGACTGCAAAAGATGTTTAGAGTTCAGCATACATCCCATATATCTTGCTAGTGTACAGTCTGCTTCCTGGTCCGTGGGCATGAGAGATTTCCACTGAGGGGGGTATAGTATGCCCTCCCAAATATTATCTCAAAAAGGGTCAATCCTTTCGCATTCAGAACAGTTCTCAAGCTCAACAGTGCCAGGGGCAGGCAGTACACCCAATTCTTTTGTGTATCTGACATCAACTTCCTAAGCTTGTTCTTTAAAACCCCCATTATGCCTCTCTACTAATCCTGCAGATTGGGGGTGGTATGCGCAATGATTTTTCAGAGAAAAGTTGTTGTATAGTTTGATTTACAAAATGTGTGCCATTGTCACTATAAATCTTCTCCGGTATGCCAAATCTAGGAATCATTTCTTTAACGAGGACTTTTGCAACAGTAGCTGCATCTGGATTTTTAGTTGGAAAAACTTCCACCCATTTGGAAAACATATCTATAATGACAAGGCAGTACTTCTTATTTTCGCATTTGTTCAGCTCTATAAAATCCATACAAATAGTATGGAACGGATACGGTGGTGTAGGGGAACTCTCTTGCTTAAGTTTTAATGCCCCTTGTGCATGATGCTTGTTAGAAACATGGCATGCTGCACAAAAATTTTTTGTGTAGTTTGTAAATCCATACGTCGTAAACACTCGATTCACTAACTGTACCATCCCCCCTGTTGAGACATGGCACTGCCTATGGCTCAACAAAGCTGCATATCTAAACAGGTTAGATGGTAAAATCGGTTTCTTTTCTTTGGAGATGTACAGTCCCTTCTCAAGGATTGCTCCTCGTTTTATCCACTTTTGTTTTTCTACATTTGTAGTAAGTGTCTGCATTGTTTTTAACATTTCTAAGTCTAAAATTTCAGATGGTTGTAATTCCTCACTCAAAAGAAAAACTTCTGAAGCTGAGGCTGCTTGTTTTGCAGCTGTATCAGCCCTCGCATTACCTTTTGAAATTCTATCCTGTTGCTTGGTATGAGCTACGCATTTGCAAATAGCTACTTTCTGAGGTAACTGAATAGAGTCTAACAAGTCTAAAATAAATTGTGCATGGTTAATTGGTTTACCAGTAGATGTTATCATTCCTCTATTTTTCCACTGCTGCGCAAAAACATGTACAGTAGAAAAAGCATACTGGCTGTCAGTAAAAATGTTCACTCTCTTACCTTTTGCTAAGGTACATGCCCTTGTCAAGGCAATCAATTCTGCTGCTTGTGCAGATAAGTTGTGTGGTAAAGACTTTGCTTCTAAAATCTCGGTATCAGAAACTACTGCATACCCCACTAGATTCTGTCCTGAAGGACCCCTCCTGCACGAGTCGTCCACATAGTATGTCACCTCGGCATCATCCAAGGGAACATCTGTGAGATCTTTTCTAGGTAGTGTCTTTTGCTCAATCTCTTGCAGGCAGCAGTGTGGTTTGCCATCTGCAGGGGTTGGGAGCAAGGTTGATGGATTCAAAGTTGTGCATCGTTCAATTGTCATATGAGGTTGGCTCAACAGTATAGTCATACAGGAAAGATGTCTAGCAGGAGAAAGATATGCTACTTTTTCTTGCAGTAAAATAATCACGACTGCATGAGGCGCTCTCAATGTGAGAGGGTGGAACAATACTACTGAGGCTGAAGCCTGCACTGCCATTGCAGCTGCAACTACTGCTTGTACACAGTGGGGCAAGGTGTCATATAACCTTGTTTACAATCTACAGTTTGGAAAAATCGTTTATGATAGTTTGGTAATCCTAAAACTAAGGAAGAAGTTATCAGTTGTTTCAGTTTGCAGAAAGCTGATTCTGCTTCTGGTGTCCACTGTAATAAATCTTGTGCTGCCATCGGCTTTTTGAATATCAAGTTAGTCAGCAGAGCAGATTCTAAGGCATAGTTTGGAACCCAACTCTGACAAAAGTTAGTAGTACCCAGGAAGGACATCATTTCCTTCTTGGTAGTTGGTTTAGGTGCTTGCAATATTGCTGTTTTTCTGTCTTCATCTAATATTCTGCCTTCTTTGGATATTACATACCCCAGGCATTTGACCCATTTCTTCCAAAGTTGCAGTTTGTTTTTGTTTACCTTGTGTCCTTGAGTGGCTAAAAATTGTAATAATGCTATGGTATCCTCTCTGCATTCTTGCTGGGTGGGGGCTGCCAGCAGAATGTCGTCTACATAAAGAAAAATCTGACTGCCTTTCGGTGGGATAAATCCCGCCAGGTTACTTGCCATTTCTTGTGCGAATATTGTTGGACTTTCACAATATCCCTGTGGTAGTCTCGTATATGTATACCGTTTCCCCTGAAATGTAAATGCAAACCAATGTTGGCTGTCAGGGTGTATCGGTATTGAGAAAAATGCATTGCTAATATCTACCACAGAAAAATACTTTTGTTGAGGTTTCAAATCATTCAATAAAGTGTGTGGATCTGGCACCGTAGGTGCCCTGGGTATAACTGCATCATTTACAGCTTGTAAATCTTGGACCATACGCCATTCTCCGTTTGCTTTCCTAACAGGAAATAAGGGTGTATTACATGGTGAATCAGGAGATTCTATCAAGACTCCTTCCTTAAGTAAGGCTGCTATTATAGGTTTGATTCCTATTTCTGCATCCTTTCTTAAGGGATACTGTCTCTTTTGAGGTCTAAATGCTGATTTTGGCATGATAGTAACTGGTCCTGCTGTACGAATAAGTCCTACATCTGATTTCCCTGTTGACCAGAGAGTCTCTGGTATGTCTCAGAAGGCTTTTTCCTCTTCCACTAGTAAGAGTGCTACTCAGCTATCCTCACTTGCCTGTGAGTGTACAGCTGGGTGGGTCTGCGTTATCCAATTTAATTTCTGCTTTTGTACTCCCTGTTCGGAAAGTTCTAACTCTGTCTGCTTTTCCCACCTTGTGACTTTTTCTCCTAGATCTGCCCACTTCAAATTTCTATCTTTAGTTAAACTTACATGTGGTAATCGATTAGATTTTAAAGTGCTAGGAATTCCTGGGGCAATGAACAGCTTACTACACTGTTTCCTTCTGTGTCCCAGTACAAATTTCTTAATACTAATTTGTTAGCATGATTTCTAAACAGTTCTTGCTCATATTCTTTATCAGGTCCTGGTCTGTTACAGTAATATAGAGTGCAATGTAACAAATGCTGTTTATCAGTGTCAAGGGACGGGGATTTACTGATGACTATGTTCATCAGTTCTTTGGTTACTGCCCCTGGACCAGTCGTAACTAAGTCCTGGCTGTACCAATAAAATGTTTCACCCTCTGGTTGCACTACAAAAGTATCCATTTGTCGCTGTGCTTCCATACCCTGCATAGTCGGAACTACGGCTATGCCAAATATCTGCATTAGGTCTCTGCCTAAGAGATTCACTGGGCATTTTGCAGAAACAACAGTTTTGCTTTTCTGGGTCATCCCTGAAACTGGGTCGGTTATCGCTATGTTGTGGGAGAGTGGCTCCCGATACAGCTGTCCATTAGCTGCTTTCACTAATATGTAGTCAATTGATTCTGAATTTTCTGGTAGTTTGGAAGGATGTATCAGGGTCCGTGAAGCCCCTGAGTCACACAGGAATTTAACTTCCCTCCCCTCTACCAGAAGTGTAACTTCCGGTTTTGTGTCTGCTAGGTAGAGCTCTAGGCTCAATAATGCTAAGTCCAAAATTTCATTTTCTTCATTATCTGTGAATTCATGTACATCCTCTATTTCTTCTGTCACATCCTCTACCCCTTCTATCACGTTTGCGCTTGTCTTTTCTTGTTTATTCCTACCCAGTGATTCTTGACTATCATATAGTCATTCCTCACCCTCCTTGTCTTCTGTGGTTACCTTTTTATTTTGCCTGCAATCCCTCGCTAAATGTCCCTTTTTCCCGCATTTAAAACATTCACCCCTTTTCTTTCTCTCTTCAAAGTCTTCTGATCATTTATCAGATTGTTTGTTTCCCTGGGTATTTTTCTTACCCTTCTTCCCAGTTTGTACTACAAAGACTTCTGATCCGTCTTCTACTGCAAATACTTGAGTTTTCTTTTTTCTTTTTGCTATTAAAATGCCTTTCGGCATGTCTTGCATATTCAAGTAATGACTGTAATCTACTTGTACGATGATCTACCATGGGCTTTGTAATAAAGCTGCTAATGGGTGCAATACTGCCTTTTAAAAATGCATTCTTTAACTGTTGCTCATATGGGGAATCATGTGTTTGGTCTTCAGGTACCTGCATTCCACAATGGTTATTAAAACATTCTAATAATCTGGCATAATATCTATCAACAGTTTCTCCTTGTTGTATGCATTGATTAATGCAAGTCCAATCAGCCCTAGGCTTCCATTTCTCAGAGATTCGGTCTGTCAGACCTTTCACTCTATTGTCCAGTTCTGCGTTACTATGTGGGAGTGATCTAAGCTGTGCATCACGGGGATTCCAGTTGCCACTGATCATGTGCCAATCTGGACCTACGATTTGTCTAACTACTTTCTCTACTTCCTCTCCATTCAAATGGTAACTTAACCTCATGCCCTGTAAGTCTTCTAAGAATTTTCTAAAATTAACTTTTGGATGGGGAATACCCTCTGTGGCTTTCCGGATGTCTTCCGGTGTCCACGGTCTATATACTAGAAGAGTTGGGTCCTGTCCTGCCTGCGGATATGAGTGGACATATCTGTTCTTCACTCATAGCTTGTGAATTTTTATTCATTTCATATAATTCAATATCCCCTCTTAAGTTGCGTGTTCAAGACCTGGTCTCGATAGGATCTCTGACGAACAGTTTTGATTTTGCAGGAACAGCTGGGTATAGCAGAGATGGATCAGCTTGTCCACTCGCTTCATATTCTGTAAAGGAAGCGGAGGGGGCGGAGGGGCCGTTGCTATTACCAAGTTGTTGTCTTCTTTATCTAAGAACATTGCTTTTGAATTTTTAATCTTTTGTTCCCTGCGGTTTGCTTCCTCAAGCCGCCTGTGTGCATGAGCGACTTCCAATTGTCGCTGCTTTTTTAGCTGACATTTCGCGTCTGTTTTAAGTTGTCTAACAAGTTGTAAAACTGTCAAAGGAGAAAATATACTTTAAAAATGATCAATACACGGTAGGTTCAGGTTAAGGTACTTTAATCTTGCAGCAAGGAGACAAAAACGTGCTAATACAGAGTTTGTTTAACTAGAATCAGGAAATGCAAGCATTTTTATACATTTTCTAATAAGACATTGCCTACCAAGCTGACGTAGTGAATCACAAGTTTTGTCATCATCATTTAGTAATAATAGTTTTTACAATATTCTGCTGATTTATCAATTTTTGTGGGAAACTTCCTAAGAAAAACACCGTGGCCTTGGCTACCACCAGTTAGATAAATGCAATGTTACCATTCAAGGTATTATGGCTAATTCGAGCACAAAGCTAGTATAGATTGCAGTTCATTTCTCCAACAGTCCTTTGTTTATGTTATCTCTAACTTCTGCAGCTGTGCGTGTTCTCATACTTCGAACAGAGCTGATTGTTTAAAATCATTACATTACAGAATATAGCATTGTTCATTCTTTACTTCCTGACCTAGCAGATAATCACCTGCTTCTCAAGTACATTTCCAAAAGGCATAAACATGAATATTGCTGTGCTAGCAATTACTAGGTCAGAGGGCATCTTGCAAGTTTCAGAAAGCACACTGCCGTTTCAAAAAGCATCTTTTAGTCTCATATGAAACTCAACTGTATATAAAATAGTGCATATAAAATAGAATGAAAAACGTGTTAACTTATTTAGTTTCTAATCAGCATTAAGCACACACATTAATACATATTTTTCTGACAGGTACTGTTATTAACTCCTGGTGTCATATATAATGCTGCAATACATATGCTTTTATACTTATTCATTTTTAGTAATGAGATGAGATGTTCTGGGTTATTAAATTCAACAGTCATTCATTGGAGAAGGCCTCATTGTAGTTTATCTGATAAGATGATCTATCTGTTGTTTATTGTCCTAAATGGTATATATTGCAGGCCCATGAGCGGTTGGAGGAGACCAGGCTTGAAGCTGTGAGTGACAACAACTTGGAACTAGTGCGTGAGATTTTGGAAGACATCTCTCCCATTGCACATGCTAACAGCTCGGCAGCTGAACTATCACGAATTCTGCAAGGACCACATTTTCAGGTAAACTCCATATAAAAAACTGAATAGCTTGATGGGGAGAAAACTTTTATATCCATTAGTGTTTGTAGAAATATTTTTATTTCTCCAGTGCTTATGACACAGTATACAAAATTCACAAGATCATTCTGCTAAACAGATGTGCCTACCTGAAGTCGTATGTAGCTCAAAGATCATGTTAAAAGAGACATTTTTGCACTCTGGAGGTATAGTTGAAGTGTTTATCCCTGGGCCTCCCCTGAAAATTGGCTTGTTCCAAGTCAGACTTTCCCGGTAAATAAATGTTAAATAAATAAATAATTTGTATCCCATGAACTGAGGTATGCTCATGCTGGTTCTCAAAGTCTTTCAATGCCTGAGTCTGCAGGATGACAGAAATTGTTGCTTTAGTTTCAGCTAAAACTCTTGATTGTAGCTTAATCTGTCTGATGAATAATACTACCTTGGCTTATTTATAGTGTTCCCTTACATTCCGCTGATACATCTAAGAATGAGTCACTCCTCATCCCCTTTTCACCATGCAGATTGTAACTTCAAACATATAAAAAGAGAAAAAAAAATGTTTTCAATCCCCTCCCACCCCTATGTGTGGGACTTGGTCCTAACTCTGCTTTGACTTACATGTATCAATTCCATGGTCACATGTTAGTGGGGAAAAGTGAGGAAAAAAGCATGAGTGTACCACCAACTCAGAAGATGCAAGTCATTATAGTCTAACAAACTGTTATAAAACAATTCTCACAGAAGCCAAGCACAAAGAAGTGTGGCTATACCATTTATAGCATCTACCTTCAAGTCTGGATGGCAGATGTGTTTTATAAAATGCATTCAAGCACTGGCTCTATAAGAGAAAGCCCAGTAAATTCGGTAGCAGGATTCAGAAAAAGAACTGATCAATGGTGAGGGAATTGTGTTGTGGCATCACCATTTTCACAAACTAATGAACAAATCAGACAGTATTCAGAAACAGGCTAATGTGGGGTATTTAGAAAGTGCAATGTAATTTCCAGTGGTAATCTTTAAAGAGTCCTAAATGAGCAGCTTTGATGTACTTTTTATTTCATTTTAAAGTACTTTAGTAATTTAATTTTGCTTATTTAAGCTTATAACACTTCACTTACTCTGCATTTATTGCATCAGTAGTGGCAAAGCAGAACCCTACTTGAAGCCAAATGTTAGCAATAGCAGAAAGTGCTGATTCATTATTTGCTGACTGAGCTGAGTGGTTTTCTCTGTTCTGATGTACATCTGGCATTTTATTTAGTCTCTTCTGGAAACACACGACTCAGTGGCATCTAAAAGCTACGAGACACCTCCTCCAAGCCCAGGAACTCTGATGGACCCTGCGTTTCTTAACCAGCCTATCCCCCCTGATGCTGTACGGATGGTCGGAATAAGAAAGACCGGTGGTGATCACTTGGTAAGTTGTCATGTTTTAATTACTAAGCTAACAAGCTTAGAGAGTAATATTTATTTGGTTCATAATATCTGGGTAAAACAATTGTAGTTGATTCACAGACATGTATTTGTAGTGCCTTTATCCTGTGTCCACAAAAAATGAATCCCATTTTGTTTTTCTTTCATTGTGAAAAATAATGTTATGTTCTGGCATCATACCTCTCAACTGTCCAGATTTTTGACTCTTATTTTTGGTCTCTTCCTCATAAAATTGGTGATTTTCTGGCCAATTAGTGAAAATGTAAGTCATTAAATAATGACATATATTTGAGTTTCAGGCATCGTATCTTTCAGAAAATGCATGCTAACACAAATTATGTTATTCTAGCAACAATTTACATTCATAAGAGCAATATTAAAAATCTGTCCCTATTTTTGGGTCTTTTTCCAATTATTTTAGGCTCTGTCCAGATTTATTGCACTAAGACGTTGAGAGGTGTGTGTGGCATTAAGGAGACTTCACTGACAGATTTTCGATGACCAGAAATAACTTGGATACTAGTGTTATCATGTTGAAATGACTCAAAAGTACACATAACATCTAGAAGTTCTGAAAAGACTGCAGACAGAATAACGACAAATGTTAGGCTGTTATAAGTTGTGATGTCTGCTTGCATTCCACATATTAATTAGTTACAACTCAGAAGACACACATGCTTATCTTCAGTGAAGTGTAGAAGCTGTTGCCTTTTTAGGTGAGTTGCACAGTATGCAACTTGAAACAAAATCAAATCCAAGATTATTTGGTATGTCTTGTTAGCGGTTCTTAGTCTAAGCATCCCCGTTGTACTACATACCAGTTTTTAGTCATCATTATTTCGGAAACAAGTGTGAAGCAGACAGATTTGCAGAGGCACAGAGTATGAATGTACTGCATTTTAAGTCCATACCTGTACATTGTGTATCATTAGCTGTCATCCTACACTGTGTGCTATCTTGTATTATTAGTACTCATTATGCAGATTTTTTTTTCATGGATAAAGAGGTGTGTTACACTGTGGTGACATTAGATCATCACTGTTAACTGGCAGCAAATGCAGCACAGTATGGGAGAAAGCTGCTTTCTCCCTGTGAATAAATGGCGACGTTAGTCTTCAGAGCTGTCAGTGCCTTGCTTCGCAGCAGTATTGCCTGTTTCAGAAGCTTGCCTTGTCTTACTTCCAGCAGTGTGCCCATTTCTGTGCTTCAGAAAGGGGCCTGGCCCCTGCTGCTGCTGCCATTTCCTCTCCCCCTGTGAAATGGGGTTGCTGTGATAATTTTGAGCTGAAATGTAGAACACTGATTATAGATGACAGTGCTTTATGTCATTTTGTCTGGAGATGATTGTCTGCGTTCAGCTATTTTGAATTAAAGCAGCTATAGCAAAGACATTAAATATTTTTCCTTGACAGTTGTGTTTGACCTTGCTTTTCTTGCTATTAATTAAGATTGCTTCAATATTAGTGCTTGCCTCATTGCTTCTGACGTTCATTAATTAATGCTCTCTAAATAGTCTGTGAGCAAGAGTGTGATATTATTGTCACTGCCCTGGGAACTAAGTTTTGAAAGCAGGCTGTCAGTCCTGGACAGTCACCCTGGAAGGAAAAAGTGGTCATCCCTTGTTAATTAACACAAACAATGGTGGCAGCAGAAATGGGCCCCAGAGACTGTTTCTAGGTTTCTGCAGAGCGTATAACCCACTTGTGGCCACTTAGATCGAAACACATCTAATCTTAATGCAAAATAGCATAATTCCTTCCCTCACAGTTTCACTGTCCATTTAATTGGTGGCGTATACATTTAGACTTGTCAATTTTTGTCTTAGACAGAGCAACTGAAAAATAAATGGAACAGAGGTGTAACCCAGAAATCATGACATTCTTGAAGATTGGCAAAACTACCCCCCCTAAAAAAAAAAGAAAATGTAGTCCTCAAAAAATGTCTTTGGAAGTCTAAACTAATTTGTAGTCCTCAAAAATATCTTTGTAAGTCTAAACTAATTTGTTTTGTTTATGGGCATGATGTAGGTGTTAGACCACCTGCAAAGAAAACAGAAACACGAGAGAGCAGGGCATCAGAGTCCCCCCCACCCCCATGAAGCAGAAGACTGAACGTTTATCGGACAATGAGGAGGCGGCTTTGGGGTGCTGTCCATAGTGCTACAGCCCGATGGGAGTGTCTTAGATGCTGTAAGCTTCTTTTCCTACTCACCAAGCAGCAACAGTGCATTTGTGCCATGCAGGTATTTTAGCATTGGTCGGTTGCAAGTAAGAATTACTCCAAATATAAAAACAGAGATATTTACTGATGGAAATTAGATGTCAGCCAGCGCTGTTAATGTTTGATTGCTTTCATTTTTACCATAATACTTTTTGTTCATCTGCCCCATTACTTGTATGTTTTGCCTTTGAGTGTAGGAATTCTTGCATATAAATATATCCATGTTGCTTCAGTGGATACCTGTCTTTGGCTTCTTGCCTGGGTGAAATTCTTGCCTATATATCACAAATATATATATACAACTGCATTTATCTCAGTAATAGAGAAATAAAAGTGGTATGGCATTATAACCTTTCATGGTACAACTTAAAAGAAGTATCAGTAAAAGGACTACCACATGCAGGCTGCATGACCCCATGACCTTCAGCTCACAGCCAGTTGTAGTTTACTTAAGTAATGGCTGTGAGGCAGTAATGCCCTGCGTGAATTTAAACAGAAGCTTGCAAGACCTGGAGGCATCATCTACTGCATAAAATGTATTCTCTTAAGGAATACTTGTTGTAATAAAGTTCATTCCTAAACAGCATCAACACTGATTTGCAAAAGGTAGCTATGCCTTATATGACGTTTCTGTAGGACTAGGAGATGAGTATACTGCATTTAATAATATTGCATTTTACTCCACATGTCACATGAATATGTTCTTAGTGTATGGTGTAAAAAATGAGTGTAATGCCCTACAAAGATAGTGTAAGTAGGATTATATTAAGAACTTTGATATTATACTTGCACATCAATAATATACAAAACATTAACGCATTAACGAATCATCCCCAGAATTCAATAAAGCCTACACTAAGTGTACATGATATGTATTCAATAAAATTCTCATCTCATTTTTTTTTTGTTTTCTAGTCACTCAGAAAGATTACGCTAAGTGTACATGTAGTCTATACTTTGTGGTAACCTTTATGAATCCCTGTCGATATTTAAAGTAGCAAAATATCAGTAGGACAACTAAAATTAGGAGGAAGAAAGTGTGTGTTATGTCTGTGTTGTCTATTCTTCAGAACAGTGTACACTTAGTGTAGGCTTTATTGAATCCAGCCCATCAAGTTTTCATCTTTAAAAGAGACTTCTTCAGATATGAATCTACCGTCCCAAAGCAACCCCCTTTATATACAAAGAACCACCAAAAAAATTCATGCCTTAATTAATAAATTAGTTAAATAGACTAAGTCCCTACTAATAAAATAAAAGATGAATAGTTTATAGACAACAGAAAAACCATAACAAATATTAATAAACAGGAACTTGCTAAAAGCAAAACTTGTCAAACAAAATAACGTACAAGTACCATTCCATAAATAAATAATATAATATAATATAATAATATACTGTAATAACAGACTGTGCATATACTATACCCTTTTGGTTTTCCATTTATTTTATTTATTTTATATTTGTTAACAATGATAGACTGATAGAGCAGAAGCCCAATTTTATCTGTGGTCTGGGAGAAAAAAAGCTCCAAAGTGAGATTACAATATATCTCACAGTGAATTCTCAATAATTTGACAATCAAAATACAGATATGTAGCACAATGTCAAAAGTCTCATAAAGGGATAAGATACAAGGGAAAGGAAGTGAGACTAGGAAGAATGTTAGCCTATGTAAGAGACAGATGCATTGAAGAAACTTGTAGATTTACAGTTAGGATGTTTGACTGTTCAGTACAAGAACACAACCGGTCTTTGGTAAGGCATATATTTAGCTTCTCTATCAATATGTGCTGATTTGTCTCATGTCTGTTGTCCAGTAGGGTAAAGTTCCATAGTTTGGATTTGTGGACACAGAATAATGAGTCACCTTGACAGCTATTGGATTTAGCTGCTTGGAGGTGATTTTGAGTTTGTGTACACAAGTATCTGGCTGGGACATATTTTTCAAATGGCATGCATAGTGATGGGCATTTGTTTAATTAGTGTTGAATTTTGTGTGCAAACTTCAGTTGATTCAGAGTGAGTTGATTGGGATGCTCCAACCAGTGTACTTTTTGGAGAGCTATGCAGCATTGTGTTTTATTTGGTGTATTGGATGCAAATTTGGCAACTTTGTTATAGATTTGTGGAGGTGAGATTTGCATATGTTGGTAATTAAGGAAGAAGAATACAAGAGAGTGGGTAATAAAAGTGTTTGCTCTGTGATTTTTTTTTTTAGTTATTTTTTTTAGAAGCTGCAGTCACATAATCCGTGTGCCTGTCAGAAATAAGATTGTGATCTATGATAACTCCTAAAAGTTTGGCTTGTGGCACCTGTTCTATTAAGATCTTGTTCTTTGCTGTGATTGAGATTTTGCCAGAATTACACAGCAGTAGATTTGTTTTGTCAGGATGTAGGAGAAATCACTGAGCTATTGTTCTATAATATTGAAAGTTTGTTGCATAGTGTGCTAAATCTGGCTAAAGGAATGTCCTGAGGAGATTATGATGGAGTTGTCAGCATGATGAATTAATGTGAAGTTTAATATTTTTGTGCGCATATAATTAACAAAAATTGAGAATATTGTAAGTTCAAGTACTGAGCTTTGAGGAACATCGACTTTAACTTGCAAGAAGTCAGAGCATGTTTGGTACCATTTCAGTGCTTGAGTATGATTTAATAAGTAGCTAGTTCCATGCTTTCAGCATTAAAAAACAGATATGAAGTTGTACCATCCTGCTTTTTAGGGAGAAACACCATCTTTTTTTGATTACCTCAACTAGTAATATTTTTGCATGCAGTAGTATCTGCAGGTTGGAGGTGATGAGGAGCTCTGTGACATAAGACTGTCAGTGGTGTGTAGCTGCATGTAGTGTCTCAGTTTCATATATGTCCTTGCCTGGTTTTGTGTATGTGGTGACCAGAGGAGCATAGGAAGGATGTCAGAAAGAAAGGGATTGGAGTGGATGAAGTACTGAGGTCTTAAATGCTAATGTTCGATATTAGGCTCTACCTGCATTATCTCATGGCACACGAGATTCATGATGTCAGTGTGGCCAGTAAACACTTCTATACGTGCAGTATAGCCCCCCTCTGTATACTGTCTGCCTACTGCATATATTCTTTCCTCCTTTCCACTGGTATCTGCCCGCAGGTTACTATAAGGCACCACAAAAACTCTGCTGCTCTCTCAAAAGATAAGAACTAGTGATGCTTGTTTTCTCTTCACCCCCAAACTGACACTTACAATCACTAAGTGAACCCAAGTCGCCATTAATAAACGTTGACAAACTAGCTTTAACTCCTTGATTTTTCTGGCACAGCAGTATAGCTTTGCTATAGAAGTTGGGCTTCACTAACATCTACTGTATTTAGACATTAAGGGCAACATTTTTCAGCTTAATAGTGTTGGTGCCATTTGTCATTCTGAATTTAGTGTTAGTCAGCATTTTTTATGACAGGGCTGAATAACATCATTGTACAAGATGCCTGAAATACTGTTCATGCATGGAATGCATATGAAAAGCAATATTTTGGCCGTTACTATCTCAACAACTCATAGGTGGCAATATTTCATGCAAGATGTTCTCAGAGAGTTGTCAATGAAATCCCCATGAAAAAAAACCCATCAAATGCTTCTAAATTTATAGCTATTGGCAGCATTCCTATCTTTTTTTGAGAGTAATTGATAAGTTTTTTTAATTTGTTTTTTTGTACTCTCTTGTTTTCGTTTAGCTAGAGAAACAACTGCAGCATATTAAAATATGTGCTTATTGCATTCGATTATTTTTAAGTTAGTTCAGTACCATTAACAGAGATGACAATCACACATTGTATCCACATAATGGGGAATACAAACATATGGCAGTCTGGATTTATGAAATAAATGTCTTGCATTTCTCATTAGGATTTCAGAGAAAGAAAGTAGAGTATGCATGTATTCTCCTTCAGAACTTGATTTCTGGATTTTATAGCTATATGCAAACCGAGTAAATGCAGAGGTATTTGTAGAAATCTAAACTGAAAATAAGGCTGTGTTTTCATTACTGAAATGCTGTGAAAATGTTGACTTCTGTAAATGTTCAGCAAATAATGCAAAAATACAATTGATATTTTTAATATATGTGGTTCTACTGATAATGCTCTAATGTCCCAAACATTGAAATTCACAACGTTGATCAGAAAATTTCAACATTGCAAATTCATCAACAGCCTCAAAGCATGCAAAAGTAGAGCACAAAAAATAAAAAAAAAAATCAGCATTATTTGTGCCCCCCTGTAACCCCCCACTGAAACTGTTCGGTTTACATCAATCGCCACTCATTCCAGCTCACAGGCACTCCATGTCCTATTGCTTAATACGTTAAAATATATCTGTGAAAAATTAACATAAATTAAAAGAGCAGTAAAGTTCAAGTTAATACCAGGAGATGAATCCCAGACCTTTTACTTGTAAGGTTAATGTCTTAGCCACTACACCAGAGGACATTAACAACAGAGAGTGAAAATGTTGTTACGTCAGTCTCCATTTTTCAGTTCTGGCTTAATGCTAATAAATTTATTCAAGCCAGGAGAATGTTAACTGCCAGCTCAAAGTGCCAGAAAAGTTTTCTCCTGTTAAGCAATAACTCAACATCCCCTCCTCTTTCACAAGCACTTACACTATCTGTCACATACAAATCAAATGTCTTAATGTGTGCATGTAATGTGGAATTTTTATATAATGCATTGTAATTATCTTAACTTTTTTGTAGCATATACGTGGTTTCATATCTTTTGCTGAAGTTTGCTGCCCATTTTACCATAATAAAAAACATTATAGGAGATGCATGCAGCAACACAAACAGCATTCTTACTACCACAGTTGAAATGTTCTCCATTTTCTCTTCACAATAATATGGACTAATGGAGAGTTCTTGTTTATTTAAAAAACTGAGCAGAGTTTTTAGTTGAATTTAGAGAAGAAGCTGCCGTTTAAAAAAAGGGTAACCAGTAGAACAAATACAATATTGCACAATAACTATAGGAATCAGTCAGAATGTTTACTTTAAGAGTAAAAGTATTAGAACTAATACTCTACTGAATCTTACCTCATACAATATTCATAGCTTCACAGATGTTACATGGCAGAGTCAATTCACGGACCCTAACCACCTTGGAATTCCAACCCTCATAGGATACCTCTTGCCTCTCCAGTATGGCAAAAAAGTCAGACCCAGGATGAATTCATGGGTGCCTCTCCATCTGTGAAGGTTTGCCTTAAAGGAAGCAAAGGATATCACTCTGGTTCATACAAAATGGAAGGTTATTCTTGTGATGTTTCATACAAAATTTAAGGTTATTCTTGTAATGACGAGGAAGCACTGAGTAATAACTGTTTCCTGTCAGCATTATCTTATTTATTTGCAGATGAAGATTTTCAAGCCTTCAGTTTAAGTGCTTGTAGAGCCTTTTGTTTTTTGAAAGTGTAGGAGATCAAGGAAGGTTGAGTCCTTAACATCACAGAGTGCTAGTAATATGTTGCCACATGGGAATATGCTCAAGACGGGTTATAGGAAGAGAGCTTCAAGCATGTCTTGTTTGTTGAGAGCCTTCAGTCTTGTGATGTTTTTGTTAAAAAGCTCTAGGATCTTTCTAGCTGTGTGATGTGTTTGGATAGATTTATTATAAAAGGGGCGTTATATTCTATAATTGATTTGATGAGGGGAAAGTATAGAAAAATAAATTCTTTTGACCTGGATGAAATGTCTTTAGTTATTAACTGGCTAGACAGAAGGATTTCCTGTCGACTGTTAGTATGTGATGGTTAAAGGATAGGAAGTTTTCTTCCAGTGTACTGAGATTTCCAACAATGTTACGAGTGTGGAGTGGAATGTTGCCTGTACTTTAAGCAGCTGTACTTCTTTACATTTAATGTAAGACCGTTTCTAACACGCCATCGATCTGTATGGTGTATCCCTTGCTGTAGTAACACTGTTTGGGTTGCTGAGTGAACAATACCAAGCTTGCAGTCATTAGTAATTTCAGTTAGCCATATGTTTAGGTTAGTGGTTTGGAAGTCTGAGAAGTAGATGCTGAACAGAAAAGGTCCCAGTACTGAGGCCCTGAGGAGTGCCAGTAGTTACCTGTTTGCTTTCTCAACTGGCACCTGATGCTTTAACTGTGTGAGTTCTGTCTTGTCAGACAGTTTACAATCCTTCTTACAAGATAAGAGTCTGCCTTTAGGCCTTTAAACTTGTTTATAATTCCAGCATGGGGAATAATATTGAAGGCTTTGGCTTGATCCAGGTATGCTGTGTGAACTGTCTGGCTACTGTCTAGAACTTCAGTGATTTTCGCAAAGAAGGTTTATTAACTTATATATGCATGATCTCCATTTATCAAAACTATATTGTTGATCTACAACATTCTTTTTTAAATAAGAGCTTAAAAAAATAAATCAAATATAATGTGGTCCATAGATTTTCAAATTAGGTGCGATAGGCTGATGTGCTCATTTAATTCCTGACATCTGTGGTGGGGAACCCTTTATAGAAGCGCATAATATATATCTCAACAACATACCTGTTCCCATGCTTAAGTTGAACAGTTTCAGGAGGAGTTCGGAGTGAGTGTGGTTGGTAGTGTTCGTTAAGCAGACAGCTATGTTATTGGGTCCCATTAAAGTGGTATTTTTAACATTCAGCGGTGCATTTAAGATGTATTCCATAATAATCTTTTGAGAGGGGGGAATTTTATAACTTTGATGAATGCTGCTTCTGGTGTGAAATTGACACTAGATTTATCTGCAAGTATATTGGCAAAAGATTTCAGGGCATGAATTTATTCAAAAAAATTGCTGAGTATTATTAATGATCTGATGTAGTGAAAGAAAGCTTCAGGATTATCCTTTGCATTGGATACTAATCTTAATTCATGTTCCACTTCAATTTTCCTTGTTAACTTCCAGATATTTGCTGGTCTTTTTGGTAGAGTCTTTGGAATGGGTAGATTTTAATTTATTATAGGCCTTATTTTTATAGTGCTTATTAACACAGACATTCCATTAAGGTGGTTTATTTTTACATTCCCAGTATATTTGACTCTGGCTGGAACCACCTGGTTTACACTGCTTATTAGAAGGGATTAGAATGGCAGAAGTAACATCTGAGGTTCCATAGGGGCTAGAAATCTTGCAGTTTAACTTAGACTGCTCGTCCTACAGTTTTAACAGTTTTGTCATTTTAAAGAGATTAGATTCTGAGATGTTCATTGTGGTGGCTTTGGATTCCCTAAAGGAGAGGATTACAGATTTGTAATTAGATAAGAGCATGTAAGTATGTGCAATGCTGAAGTTTCCCAATGCCCTGGTCAAATTTCCCATAATAGTGTAAATGCCACCTTGGGTCACCACTGAAAAGAGCTCACTAGCCTACTGGAACTAACCCAGTTAACAAGGGATAAATAGCAATAAAAATAATAAAATAAATGTTGATGAGGATTATATCTAGACTATTTTGACACCTAATGGGCTGGTTAATTGTAAGTACATTAATATTTATTAAATTTGGGAAGCTTTGAGTATACCCAACTTTTGTGGTATAGGTGTTCCAGTTAATTAAGGTCTTTTATTTATGTATAATTCAGTAAGCACTTTTAGAAATCATTTTTGGTTCTCTAGGGATGTGGAAGGTAACTTGTGAACTGGACATTTGTCTTGATTAGGGTAATTTAAAATTCAGTAATTTCTTTGTGTGGGTTGTGTGCAATATGTCTAAAGATAACTGGGTCTCTGAGACATATTGCTGTTCTTTGTACTTTCCAGCAGGTCTGAAAGTGTGATCGGCACTTGACAGCCATTAAACAGTGAGTACTGTCTTTAAACTGAAAATAGGTCTCTGTCACAACATGGGTGGGTATGGATATGTTTGAGTTGCAGCAGAGCCTCGAGATCTGACAATTTATCAGTAAGACTCAACCTTGATGTTGTCTGGATACCTTTTAGTTATTTTTGGGGCATCCAGAAGGCATATATTTCCTAAAAGGGCACTTTGAGAGTAGCAAGTGCTTTGGCCAGTATGGAAAATCCATAGAACGAAAAGTGTAGGTAGTCATTAGTCAAGCAATTTGGGCTGTTGGTCATCTTTTTCAATAACACGTATGGATCCCCTGAGAATGACATCTGCTACTTAGCCAACTGTTAAAGTCAATTGCCTTCAGTTTGTATCTGGGCAATATTCTTGAGCAGTGTAAGATTTCACTCAGAGCCCGATTCTTATCTGCATTTGGCACAAGCATAGCCAGCAATAACATGTCTCTCTGCTTGTGCTTCTGTGTTGAGCTCCTCGGGTCATTCACATCTGCTTGAGCCATCACCAGATCAAAGTCCTGTATTTTCTGTGTGAGGGACTGCAGGGGTCTTGTAATGTCATGGATCCTGGAACTACAAAGACAGCTGACATTTTGTCTTTGTAGTGCAGAGTAGGTCAGTGTGCCTGATGATGGCATCACCAATTACTACATTACTAGCTAGGCATAACATTATTGTTGGACATGTGAGTGTGGTGGAGCGATGTGAATGGCTTGTTCTATGGCAGAGTCTTTAGTCCTGATTCTTGGAGTCTGGGAATATTTTTTTAAAACCTTGTCTTATGTGATCTTATTGGGGTACTTGTGAGTTTTTGTTGCTGACTAACAATTTTAGTAGGTGAGAGGGCAGTTTACAGTTTGTATAGGTAATTATATCTCTCACAAGTCACGTCATGTTGATTAGGTATAATTGGTTGTTGGTGAGCAGTACACGGTTCCTACACTGTCTTAGAATATCTAGTATAACAAAGCTGGCAACATAAGGGGTAAAGGCAGACTGAGCTTTCATGATTGTTTGTTAGGTGGGTCAGTGTTCGGAGGGCAGGAATGATGTATGGTACCAAGTCATTTAAACGGCAGCAAATATATATTAGCTAGATAAACTGTACTGTCATAGAGATATACTAAGTGAGGTAAAGCTGTGTTAACACTGAGGTAACAACCACTTGAATCTACAGTAAAGAAATTATGTAATGCAGCCTATTATTATTACATTACAGTAGCAAAGTTCTGTACAGCATACATTGCAGTAACTATGTTCAGTATGGAAAGCATTACAGTAGTGATGTTCAGTATGGCATACATTGCAGTAGCTAAGTTCAATACAGCACACATTACGGTAGCTTTGTTCTGTAGGGCACACATTGCTGCAGCTAAATTTAATACAGCACACATTAGAGTAGCTAAGTTCAGTCCAGCACACATTACAGTAGCCCAGTTCAGTATGGCACGTATTATAGTAGCTAATTTCTTATAGCACACATTACAGTAGCTACATTCAGTACAGCACAAATTACAGTAGGTAAGTTCAGTACAGCACACAGTACAGTAGGTAAGTTCAGTACGCCACACATTACAGTAATAAGACAGCAGTATATGTTGCCCAGCATAGTAGCAATAGTATGAAGGCTGAAAAGGTAGTATAAATTGCAGACAGTATGATCTGAGAGGGGTATACAACTATAGTTTGGTACTGTAACAGTAAATGTAGTAACAGAGCAATGAATACATTTCATATAATAACAGTATGAGGGCTGAACAGGTAGTCAGAATTAAACATGGAATACTCTGGAATAGGCAGCTCAAATGCCAGCATAGAATAATTGCAGGTTGACTCAGAAGTCACACACCAACACATTGCTACCAAATGAACAAAGAAAAAGTAGCTCAGATGCCACAAAATACACACTTACAAGTGCCAGTAGGCTTGGGTGTTATACAACAATTGCTTCTAGAAATTATCAGACTCCGTTGCCACACACTTGGATGGAAACAAATATAGTTACTATCAATGACTAGTTTAAGTACAAGGAAAAAATATTAACATTCTCAGCCAAATCTGTGTGTTTTATGGCACAGCCAGTACTTTTGGTAAATGAGAATTCCAGTGCTCTGAATAAATGACCTTCTTGTCCAGGTAAGCAACAGTAGCATCTCAGGAGTGAAGGTTCAATATTTCATCCATCAGCCTCTGAAAGGTAGATGGACTACCATTGCTATGTCACCTAACACCCATGATCGCACATTATATTCATCTCCCGAAACAGAACCTGTCTTCTTAACCTCCTAACCTCTCCAACATATAAACTGATACCCATTGCTTCTCCACCTGCCCTATCCATTCTGTGTTAAATTTCATCAGTGGTCTACCCCGGTAAATAAAAATTATTAAATAAATAAACAGATGCTAACCAGGATTTTTTAAACCTACAAGAAAAAAAAAAACAAACAAAAAAGCAATCTAAGTGTACAATCTATAAATCAGGAAGTTTACCTGGCAGATGACAAATTAAACCTTGTAGTCTTCTGCTTAGCTTAACTAAAAATGTTACTTCTTCGTTCCTTCAGTAATGAAAACATAGCTAATCCATGCATTTGTTGTCAAGAAATACAAAGTAAATGTTTGCCGAGTCATCCTAAACAAGAACTTACAACCCCATCAATCACTTCTTCCTGACCAGCACTCCAAAAATTCTAATTTTCCCAGCCCCATATCTTGTGCCTGAGTTCCTTCTACCAACTATCTACTTCCTAAATATTTTACCATCTCTTAGTATCTTCTATTTTTATTTCACCACAATATTGGTTACCTCATAACCCTCAGGTTTATCAACTAAATCTATTCTCTACTCTGCGTCTAAACGATCTGCTTACTCCATTGAAACTCATAATTTACTATACCTCTTTCTATATGCAAGGAAACTCGTCTTCTATTCATTTTTACTTCTAATGTTTTAAACATGTTAATTGTAAATGGATCACAGTCAATGTTTTGTTTGGCTTGTAAAATAAAACAATACATCTTCTTCTTATTGTGCATTATTAACTACCTCTGTGGAAATGTTACTATATGACTGTGCGACATTTCTCTTCAGATCTCTGCTGAAAAAGTTTTTTCATGACACAGACAGACTTTCCCAGTAAACATGTGTAAATAAATAATTAAAAACAGCAAACATGGTAATTACCGGTCCCCTCTTATTTAACTAGGCCTAAATCTAAATCTTCTTCAGTATCATATAGGATACAGGGAGGTGACTTCTTCCTTGTATAGAAAACCTCAACAGACCCTATCCTGTTATGTGTTTGAAGTCCAATGCTGTTATAAATAACTGCTCAAGAGATTTCAATCTATTTTTGCAAAATTAATGGAACTTGTTGGAGGGATAGATTGTGTCACAGACAATATTGTTTCTTTGGAACAGTCTTCCACTCCACGTAAAACAAAGTAGTTCTTTTACTCTTTCCAAAAGTAATTTGAATTAATGGATGAGTAACTACAAATTTACCTTTAGCACCACTGGCCCTCATGGATAGGGAAATCGTGCAAATACCTCCATCTCTGGCTTACTTGTATATGACATATAAGGGTTAATAACTACCATTGGAATGTAAGGCTAAGCTTCTTCAGATCCTCACGGATTAATAGCTTAGTAAGTACCTGTGAACCTATGAACCTATAAAAACTCCATACAAAAAAGTAATAATTCAAAAAAACATACTTAAAGTAAAACAAATTGCAGCAAAATGAGTGCAAAAGACAAGAAGGAATGTAGGTGTGCAAAATATAAACCCACAGATCTAGAGCATTTACCTGACAGCTCCTGTGAGGCTGTGTGTGTGTGTGTGTGTGTGTGTGTGTGTGTGTGTGTGTGTGTGTGTGTGTGTGTGTGTGTGTGTGTGTGTGTGTGTGTGTGTGTGTTTGTTTGTGTGTGCCTATTTATGTGTATATGTATTCATAGCAGTACGTGTGCATGTGTCTGTGTGACATGTGCTGTCTGAATAGAACAGATACAGAAGCATAGAAAAAGTTCTCAAAACTGTGCTATGAAGATTGCAGAAGTGATTGGAATAGATGTAAGAAAAGAAGCAACAGATATGTAATAGGAAGGTGGTGACTGGCTGAACTGAGATTAGAAGAGTAAGAAAACTGAAAAAGTATATAACATGGAAATAAAGTTACAAATTTAGGGAGTCTATTAACTATTTATTTATTTATCTATTTGAATTTGATTTCAACTGACTGATTTCAGTCTCACCATGAGATATAGATTAATTGCTATGGTATTTTATTAATGAGAAAGTTCATCTACTTATTGTTGTAGCATACAGTTTGTTCTGATAACAGTGCATCTTAATTTTTTTTATTGGGCTTTACAAGAAAAAGGAGGTTGCAGATAACTGGATCCCTAAGGGCATGGTAAGTGAAGCAAGGATCTCCCCTCAGGAGCCTATAGGATACCAAATACAGGGCCAAGGGTTCCAGGCTGCCTTGATAGCTAAGATTTTTTAAGATCATATATTGTTTTTGTTAAGGACTCCTGTGGCTTTTCAAGTTTATTTATTTTTTTAATGTATCAGATGAGATATATGCTACAAAGGGAGTATTATGTTCTGTAATGGTTCTGACTAGGGAAGAATATAAAGGAACAATGACTGCCTTGTACTTAGAAATTCCTTTTAGTAATTGTAAAATACAGAAGGATTTCTTGAATAAAGTCACCACATGGATCAAAGGAAAGGAAACCATCTACACAGGAGCCCAAATGTCTAATTACTGCCTCACTCCATAATGGGGTGGTGTTAGTGAATTAAGTTGCAGTAATTTGCTGTTTTCTGAATGGGATGATAATTCACTTCTTGGAGTTACATTTAAGCACTTTTTCTCTGCTCCAGTTATTGAGTTGTACTGATTTATTTTGAAGGGTATAAGGATCTTTAGGAGATGATGATTACACTCAGCTTGAAGTCCTCTGCAAATTTGGTTAACCAGAGGTCAAATTAATGGCAGACAAGATGGGACATTTCACAGATCCCTAAAGGACAACAAGGGACTTGTTCTGTTTGTTGCATGAGGACTCACCTACTTGGGAATGTGCATCTGTCCTTGCACAAGCTGGCTATCCACCTTTACCACACAGGAATCAGTGTTTAAGGCCAGCAGCCTGTTTACAGATCCATCATGTGGTATATGGCATCAGATGCAAAATGAAGAGTCCACTGAAAAATATACAAGTCCATGTAACTTATGGGAGCTTGTAAAATAAACGAATCACACACAGACAGTATATGGAACTCGAATAACAGTTCCTGTAGGGGACACCCCATATCCAGGGCAAGCTTAATAATCAGTTTCAAGCTAATGTAAATCCTGTCTGTTAATCAAGCTACATAAATCCACATCTTAGTGCTATACAACAGAAGACCGATAGTCAGGACTCCTTTATAAAATTAATCTTTTGGCCTTGATACTTTCATCTTTTGTTCCTGTCTTTAGAGTCTTCTAACATCTTTATTTTATTTATTTTTTTTTTTAGTTCAGATGCAAAAGGTATCTTGAAGTGTGTTTGTGCAGCATTTTTGATTTAACTCCAGCAGCAGGATGCAGACTTCTGCAGGCTTTTGGCATCCTACTTGTCTGTTTTCCCATGGTTCCATTAGTCTTATCAACCTTCATTGCCTTGCTGATATTTTGCATGAAATAGTTTTCAAGCTCACTGACAGGTCAGCACAGTGGACGTTGATTTCTATGAGGAATGCATTAGCCCTCTCAGACTCCATGAATGGTTCACCTAGATTTCATAAAAAGTCTGTTCCTTGAAGTTTCAAATGGATGAAACAGTTAGTCAAAGTTTATCTCAGTGAAATATTTAAAAAAGTATTTCTTTGATGGGGCAAGTCCTTTCCCCTCCTGATATGGCAAGGCTTCATCCCATCCCCTGTGAGT